>NC_057803.1:593881748-594142344 GCF_018294505.1 Triticum aestivum | reverse complement strand
CGGCGGCGGGCGAAGGCGCGAGGGCGCGGAGGAGATGGGCCGCAGGGAGGGCCTCCCGCGGGCTCTGGCGGGCCTCGGGCTGCGGCGGTGATGTGGGGCTCGCCCGGGCCACGTGGCGGCATCTGGTTGGCTGGCGGCAGCGGGCGGACAATGTCCGTCGGCGGGATTATGTCCGGTGCGCGCGATGGCGAGTGGATCTAGGGTTTCGGGGGGGAAGGAGAAGGAGATTTTCGGGGGATCTTTAAATAGGCATAGGGGGAGCTAGGAGAGTCCAAATGAGGTGCGGTTTTCGGCCACGCGATCGTGATCGAACGCTCTAGATGATAGAAGGGGTTTAGGTGGGTTTTGGGCCAACTTGGAGGGGTGTTGGGCTGCAACACACACGAGGCCTTTTCGGTCCCTCGGTTAACCGTTGGAGTATCAAACGAAGTCCAAATGGTACGAAACTTGACAGGCGGTCTACCGGTAGTAAACCAAGGCCGCTTGGCAAGTCTCGGTCCAATCTGGAAATGTTTAATCCCCACACACGGAAGAAAGCTAGAAATGACCACCAGAGGAGAACGAAGCACCGGAATGCAAAACGGACAACGGGGAAAATGCTCGAATGCATGAGACGAACACGTATGCAAATGCAATGCACAAGATGACATGATATGAGATGCATGACAACGATAACAACACACGGAGAAAAAAACCCGAACCCGAGCAAATAAAATAACTTAACGCCGGAAACGGCAAGAGTTGGAGTACAAATTGGGAAAGTTACATCCGGGGTGTTACAGTTTACCAGAGAATAGCTCTAAACAAGACACATGACTTGGTTTGTAAAATCATGAAGAAGACCTCTAGGCATGTCACACAGAAGTACTAAGATAGTACTGAAGATCAAGCATCAAGTTGCCGACAAGCTATGTACCGGCAAGGCAAGACCAGCAAGCTCCCACTACCTCTCCACCTCAGCGACCAGCCAATCACTTGTCAATAGGCGTCGAGCGGGCATGTAGTTAGGCAAAGCTTGTCAAGGCACGTGTCATCTCACCGCCGAAGAACCAACTTTATTGCCACCCGTCCCAGAGGCGTGGCGAAGAAATATGGGGTAGCTGCACGAACGACATAGAAGGAGAGGCGTTCCTTGCCGGAGAACATCCCTAGCATGACACCTCACGACACATTTAATGCTTTTGTCCTAATTCGGCAAGGTTAGGTATGATAGCTCTGTAGCCACTATTTACATGATGTAATTACCAATTTGCCATTGTGGTGACCCCTTAATCTATAAAAGGAGGCCCATGGCTACCTTTATAAAGGTCGACACTTTGTTCATTTACATGTGTAGCTGCACTTCCCATGCATCCTTGCCGGCAAGCTGCACTCCTTTGTAACTTGAGCTCAAACACAATCAGCCCACCAAAGCATGAGTAGGGTTTTACACCTGATGGTGGCCCGAACCTGGCTAAATCTCTTGTGTTGATTGCTGATTCTGCTCTTTGTGCTCGTCGATCCCCACAGTCAAACAACAAAGGGGCCGTTACCGGTCACATAGATCGTCATACACACAACAGCGTTAGTGACATGTGTGCATGCAAGGGCTGAGATCATCACCTCGGGGTTGACCACGTTCAGATGCATTGTGCTCACGTGGACACTGCGACCATGGTCGGTGAAGACGGGAAGAAGGATAAGTGACAACATGTATGAGGCGCTACGTTGACATAGATAACATGGACCTCTGGAGGGGTCTTGAATCGTGCTTATTGTCATAGGAGCATGCGTTTCCCGTTCCAACAGACAGACTTGTTTGCTAGTAATGGCAGCGAGAGGCTACCGTAGTAATTATAAGCTTTCCTCTAACATAGGTAAAAACAAAGTATCAAATAACTAGATTAGACACTGCATGTGTATGCCCCCTCCTCCCTGACCCCCCCCCAACACACACAAAGTAATACAATGGATTTTTATTTAGTTTCCTTATCATAACCCATGAGTATTTCATCTAGGGGGATGGTGCAGATGGGATCCAAGGAGAGCATAGGGTGGAGGGAACCTACACCATGAGAATGCGCATCTCCTTCTCTTTGACCTTGATCTTTGGGATGATGGTGAGTAGCCTCATCTTGGTGGCGCATGAGGCTATGAATTTCCACCTCATTCCTTTGTTTTGAACTAGAATTTCCTTCTCACTCAAAGTCAACAAGAATAGAGTTGCGACTTTTTCTCACTCAAAATGGGGAAAAGGGTCCAGTGACCAACCACCTTTCATTCTGTCCTATGCTCAACTGGCCAGTCTATGTTAGGTCATGCACAAATCGAGAAAGCCCAGATATAAAAAATATTCGAGAAGCTGAAAGACGAAGTGTTGGCATGCTTATGAAGGATGCATGTCTACTGGTTTTGTCCCACTAGGCACTCCCAAAACCTATTTAGCGCCTTTTACGCCTAGGAGTTTTGGCGCCCAAGCGCCCATAGCCATAGTTGTCTCCATTCACACTGCAACACTTGAAGCATTTTCTACTAGGGAAGCTTGGGGGACCTAAACTTGAAAAGGCTTTATATCGTGTCTGATTGCAAGGTGGTGATTGATAATATCAAGCAAAGTAGCGCAACCGTGTATGGAGCTATTATACATGAAATTATAGAGTACTATAGTGTTGGAAATATGCCCTAGAGGCAATAATAAATTGGTTATTATTATATTTCCTTGTTCATGATAATCGTTTATTATCCATGCTAGAATTGTATTGATAGGAAACTCAGATACATGTGTGGATACATAGACAACACCATGTCCCTAGTAAGCCTCTAGTTGACTAGCTCGTTGATCGATAGATGGTTACGGTTTCCTAACCATGGACATTGGATGTCGTTGATAACGGGATCACGTCATTAGGAGAATGATGTGATGGACAAGACCCAATCCTAAGCCTAGCACAAAGATCGTGTAGTTCGTATGCTAAAGCTTTTCTAATGTCAAGTATCATTTCCTTAGACCATGAGATTGTGCAACTCCCAGATACCGTAGGAATACTTTGGGTGTGCCAAACGTCACAACATAACTGGGTGGCTATAAAGGTACACTACAGGTATCTCCGAAAGTGTCTGTTGGGTTGGCACGAATCGAGACTGGGATTTGTCACTCCGTGTAAATGGAGAGGTATCTGTGGGCCCACTCGGTAGGACATCATCATAATGTGCACAATGTGACCAAGGAGTTGATCACGGGATGATGTGTTACGGAACGAGTAAAGAGACTTGCCTGTAACGAGATTGAACAAGGTATCGGGATACCGACGATCGAATCTCGGGCAAGTATCGTACCACTAGACAAAGGGAATTGTATACGGGATTGATTGAATCCTTGACATCGTGGTTCATCCGATGAAATCATTGTGGAACATGTGGGAGCCAACATGGGTATCCAGATCCCGCTGTTGGTTATTGGCCGGAGAGTTATCTCGGCCATGTCTGCATGACTCCCGAACCCGTAGGCTCTACACACTTAAGGTTCGATGACGCTAGGGTTATAGGGAATAGATATACATGGTTACCGAATGTTGTTCGGAGTCCCGGATGAGATCACGGACGTCACGAGGAGTTCCGTAATGGTCCGGAGGTAAAGATTAATATATAGGAAGTATGGTTTTGGCCACCGGAAGTGTTCCGGGCATCACCGGTAGTGTACCGGGACCACCGGAGGGGTCCGGGGGTCCACCAGGTTGGGCCACCAGCCCCGGAGGCCTACATGGGCCAATAGTGGGAAGGGACGAGCCCCTAAGTGGGCTGGGGGGCCTCCCCACCAAGGCCCATGCGCCTAAGGGGAAGAGAGGGCAAACCCTAAGGGCAGATGGGCCTTAAGGCCCATGCCTGGTGCGCCTCCCTCTCCCCCTCCACTTGGCCGCCACCCTAGATGGTATTAGGGCTGGCCGCCGCCCCTAGGGTGGAACCCTAGGTGGGGCGCACCCCTCCCTCTCCCCAATATATACTTGAGGACTTGGGGCTGCCAATAGATGAGTTCCTCTCCTTCTTGGTGCAGCCCTACCCCTCTCCTTCCTCGTCTCTTGCGGTGCTTGGCGAAGCCCTGCTGGAGTACCACGCTCCTCCACCACCACCACGCCGTCGTGCTGCTGCTGGATGGAGTCTTCCCCAACCTCTCCTTCTCCCCTTGTTGGATCAAGGCGTAGGAGACGTCACCGGGCTGTACGTGTGTTGAACACGGAGGTGCCGTCCGTTCGGCACTAGGATCTCCGGTGATTTGGATCACGACGAGTACGACTCCATCAACCCCGTTCACTTGAATGCTTCCGCTTAGCGATCTACAAGGGTATGTAGATGCACTCTCCTTCCCTTCGTTGCTAGATTACTCCATAGATTGATCTTGGTGATGCGTAGAAAATTTTGAATTTCTGCTACGTTACCCAACAGTGGTATCAGAGCCAGGTTTATGCATAGTTTCTATGCACGAGTAGAACACAAAGTAGTTGTGGGCGTTGATTTTGTTCAATATGCTTACCGTTACTAGTCCAATCTTGATTCTGCGGCATTGTGGGATGAAGCGGCCCGGACCGACCTTACACGTACTCTTACGTGAGACTGGTTCCACCAACTGACATGCACTAGTTGCATAAGGTGGCTAGCGGGTGTCTGTCTCTCCCACCTTAGTCGGATCGGATTCGATGAAAAGGGTCCTTATGAAGGGTAAATAGCAATTGGCATATCACGTTGTGGGTTTTGCGTAGGTAAGAAACGTTATTGCTAGAAACCCATAGCAGCCACGTAAGATATGCAAACAACAATTAGAGGACGTCTAACTTGTTTTTCCAGGGTATGCTATGTGATGTGATATGGCCAAGAAGAATGTGATGAATGATATGTGATGTATGAGATTGATCATGTTCTTGTAATAGGAAACACGACTTGCATGTCGATGAGTATGACAACCGGCAGGAGCCATAGGAGTTGTCTTTATTTATTGTATGACCTGCGTGTCATTGAACAACGCCATGTAATTACTTTACTTTATTGCTAACCGGTAGCCATAGTAGTAGAAGTAATAGTTGGCGAGCAACTTCATGGAGACATGATGATGGAGATCATGGTGTCATGCCGGTGACAAGATGATCATGGAGCCCCAAGATGGAGATCAAAGGAGCTATATGATATTGGCCATATCATGTCACTATTATTTGATTGCATGTGATGTTTGTCATGTTTTTGCATCTTGTTTACTTAGAACGATGATAGTAAATAAGATGATCCCTCATAATAATTTCAAGAAAGTGTTCCCCCTAACTGTGCACCGTTGCGACAGTTCGTTGTTTCGAAGCACCACATGATGATCGGGTGGGATAGATTCCAACGTTCACATACAACGGGTGTAAGACAGATTTACACATGCAAACACTTAGGTTGACTTGACGAGCCTAGCATGTACAGACATGGCCTCGGAACACAGAAGACCGAAAGGTCGAACATGAGTCGTATAGAAGATACAATCAACATGAAGATGTTCACCGATGTTGACTAGTCCGTCTCACGTGATGATCGGACACGGCCTAGTTGACTCGGATCATGTAATCACTTAGATGACTAGAGGGATGTCTATCTGAGTGGGAGTTCATAAGATGAACTTAATTATCCTGAACATAGTCAAAAGGTCTTCGCAAATTATGTCGTGGCTCGCGCTTCAGTTCTACTATTTAGATATGTTCCTGGAGAAAATTTAGTTGAAAGTTGATAGTAGCAATTATGCGGACTAGGTCCATAAACTGAGGATTGTCCTCATTGCTTCATAGAAGGCTTGTGTCCTTAATGCACCGCTCAGTGTGCTGAACCTCGAGCGTCGTTTGTGGATGTTGCGAACATCTGACATACACGTTTTGATGACTACATGATAGTTCAGTGCGTAATGCTAAATGGTTTAGAATTGAGGCACCAAAGACGTTTTTGAAACATCGCAGAACATATGAGATGTTCCAAGGACTGAAATTGGGATTTCAGGCTCGTGTCCACGTCAAGAGGTATAAGACCTCCGACGATTTTCTTAGCCTGCATAATAAGGAAGAAAAGCTCAATCTTGAGCTTGTGCTCAGATTGTCTGAGTACAACAATCGCTTGAATCGAGTGGGAGTTGATCTTCCAGATGAAATAGTGATGGTTCTCCAAAGTCACTGCCACCAAGCTACTAGAGCTTCGTGATGAACTATAACATATCAGGGATAGATATGATCCTTGAGCTATTCTTGACACCACAAAAGTAGAAATCAAGAAGGAGCATCAATTGTTGATGGTTGGTGAAACCACTAGTTTCAAGAAGGGCAAGGGCAAGAAGGGATACTTCATGAAATGGCAAATCAGCTGCTGCTCTAGTGAAGAAACCCAAGGTTGAACCCAAACCCGAGACTAAGTGCTTCTGTAATAAGGGGAACAGCCACTGGAGCAGAATTACCCTAGATACTTGGTAGATGAGAAGGCTGGCAAGGTCGATAGAAGTATATTGGATATACATTGTGTTAATGTGTACTTTACTAGTACTCCTAGTAGCACCATGGTATTAGATACCGGTTCGGTTGCTAAGTGTTAGTAAACTCGAAATAAAAGGCTGCGGAGTAAACGGAGACTAGCTAAAGGTGAGCTGGCGATACGTGTTGGAAGTTTTTCCCAAGCTTGATGTGATCAAGCATCGCACGCTCCCTCTACCATTGAGATTGGTGTTTGCATTGAGCATAGACATGATTGGATTAGGTCTATCGCAATACGGTTATTCATTTAAGGAGAATAATGGTTACTCTGTTTATTTGAATAATACCTTCAATGGTCTTGCACCTAAAATGAATGGTTTATTGAATCTCGATCGTAGTGATACACATGTTCATGCCAAAAGATATAAGATAGTAATGATAGTACCACCTACTTGTAGCACTGCCACGTAAGTCATATCGGTATAAAACGCATGAAGAAGCTCCATGTTGATGGATCTTTGGACTCACTTATTTTTGAAAGGATTGAGACATGCGAACCATGTTTGTTGGTAGATATGCATGAAGAAACTCTATACAGATGGATCGTTTGGACTCACTTGATTTTGAATCACTTGAGACATGCAAATCATACCACATGGGCAAGATGACTGAAAAGCCTCGTTTTCAGTAAAATGGAACTAGAAAGCAACTTGTTGGAAGTAATACATTTTGATGTGTGCAGTCCAACGAGTGCTGAGGCGTGTAGTGGATATTGTTATGTTCTTACTTCACAGATGATTTGAGTAGATGTTGAGTATATTTACTTGATGAATCACGAGTCTGAATTATTGAAAGGTTCAAGTAATTTCAGGGTGAAGGTGAGAGATCGTCGTGACAAGAGGATAAAATATCTATGATATGATCATAGAGATGAATATCTGAATTACAAGTTTGGCACAGAATTAAGACATTGTGGAAATTGATTCACAACTAATACAGCCTGAAACACCATAGTATGATGGTGTGTCCGAACATCATAACTGCACCCTATTGGATATGATGCATACCATGATGTCTCTTATCGAATTACCACGACAATTTATGGGTTAGGCATTAGAGACAACCACATTCACTTTAAATAGGGCACCACGTAATTCCGATGAGATGACACCGTATGAACTATGGTTTAGAGAAACCTAAGCTGTCATTTCTTAAAAGTTTGGGGCTGCAATGCTTATGTGAAAAAGTTTCAGGCTAATAAGCTCGAACCCAAAGCGGATAAATGTATCGTCATAGGACACCCAAAACAGTTGGGTATACCTCCTGTCTCAGATCCGAAAGCAATAGGGATTGTTTCTGAAATCGGGTCCTTTCTCGAGAAAAAGGTTTCTGTGACGCCCCCGATTCAATCGTACACTAATCATGCACGCAAATGTGTACGATCAAGATCAGGAACTCACGGGAAGATATCACAACACAACTCTAAAACAAAAATAAGTCATACAAACATCATAATACAAGCCAGGGGCCTCGAGGGCTCGAATACAAGTGCTCGATCATAGACGAGTCAGCGGAAGCAACAATATCTGAGTACAGACATAAGTTAAACAAGTTTGCCTTAAGAAGGCTAGCACAAAACTGGGATACAGATCGAAAGAGGCGCATGCCTCCTGCCTGGGATCCTCCTAAACTACTCCTGGTCGTCGTCAGCGGGCTGCACGTAGTAATAGGCACCTTCGGTGTAGTAGGGGTCGTCGTCGACGGTGGCGTCTGGCTCCAGGGCTCCAGCATCTGGTTGCGACAACCAGGTAGAAGGGAAAGGGGAAAAGAGGGAGAAAAGCAACCGTGAGTACTCATCCAAAGTACTCGCAAGCAAGGAGCTACACTACATATGCATGGGTATATGTGTAAAGGGCCATATAGGTGGACTGAACTGCAGAATGCCAGAATAAGAGGGGGATAGCTAATCCTATCGAAGACTACGCTTCTGGCAGCCTCCGTCTTGCAGCATGTAGAAGAGAATAGATTGAAGTCCTCCAAGTAGCATCTCCAAGTAGCATCTCCAAGTAGCATCGCATAGCATAACCCTACCCGGCGATCCTCCCCTCGTCGCCCTGTGGAAAAGCGATCACCGGGTTGTCTGTGGAACTTGGAAGGGTGTGTTTTATTAAGTATCCGGTTCTAGTTGTCATAAGGTCAAGGTACAACTCCAAGTCGTCCTGTTACCGAAGATCACGGCTATTCGAATAGATTAACTTCCCTGCAGGGGTGCACCAACTTACCCAGCACGCTTGATCCCATTTGGCCGGACACACTTTCCTGGGTCATGCCCGGCCTCGGAAGATCAACACGTCGCAGCCCCACCTAGGCACAACAGAGAGGCCAGCACGCCGGTCTAAACCTAAGCGCGCAGGGGTCTGGGCCCATCGCCCTGAGCACACCTGCACGTTGCGTGGGCGGCCGAAAGCAGACCTAGCCTAGTGGCGTTCCAGTCCAATTCGGCGCGCGCCGCTCCGTCGCTGACGTCTGAAGTGCTTCGGCTGATACCACGACGTCGGGATACCCATAACTACTCCCGCGTAGATGGTTAGTGCGTATAGGCTCGTAGCCAACTCAGATCAAATACCAAGATCTCGTTAAGCGTGTTAAGTATCCGCGAACGCCGAACAGGGCCAGGCCCACCTCTCTCCTAGGCGGTCTCAACCTGCCCTGCCGCTCCGCCTCAAAGATCCACTCGCGGGTGCTCCACCAGCCGACCCGACTTTAGTCTCCACATGTATCATGTATAAAGTATATAGTATATACCCGTGATCACCTCCCGAGTGATCACGGCCCGATAGTATAGCACGGCAGACGGACAAGAATGTAGGGACACAGATGGAATACTAGCATCCTATACTAAGCATATAGGATAGCAGGTAAAGGTAACAACAGTAGTAACAAGGACAGGCTATGCATCAGGATAGGTATAACAGAAAGCAGTAACATGCTACACTACTCTAATGCAAGCAGTATAGAGAAGAGTAGGCGATATCTGGTGATCAAGGGGGGGGGCTTGCCTGGTTGCTCTGGCAAGAGAGAGGGGTCGTCGGTGACGTAGTCGACCACAGGGGCATCCGCATCGGTCTCGGAGTCTACCGGAAAGGAGTAACGGAGGGGGAACACAATAAATAACGGAGCAATCAAATGTAACACAAAGCAAGACGCGGCAATACGTTGTGCTAGGGGTGACCTAACGTAGGGATGGGCGATACCGGTGAAGGGGGAAACATCCGGGAAAATATCCCCGGTGTTTCGTGTTTTCGGGCAGAGGAGCCGGAGGGGGAAAGTTGCGAGTTTGATATGTTAGGGGTGCGTGGCGGACGAACGGACTGCGTATCCGGATTCGTCTCGTCGTTCTGAGTAACTTTCATGTTGAAAATATTTTAATCCGAGTTACGGATTAAAAGTTATGATTTTCTAAAGATTTTATTAATTTCTGGAATTTAATTAATTATTTAATTTAATTCGAAAATGGAATTATGACATCAGCATGATGTCATGCTGACGTCAGCAGTCAACAGGGTTGACTGGTCAACCTGACCAGTGGGACCCACTGGTCAGTGACACATTTTAATTAGTCATCTAATTTAACCTAATTAGTATTAATTAGGAGGGGGCCACTGTCATTGAGTAATTAATTAATTGACTAACAGTTTAGTTAGTTTAGTTATTTAATTAGTTTAATTAATCAAAATTAATTAAGTTAATTATTTCTTTAATTAATTATTTTCATTTTTATTTTCTTTTTTTTAAATACGTTCTGGGCGTGGGCCCCATCTGTCATTGGGCCAGGGGCCTTAGCGGGTGTGGGGTTTACGGGCGCCGGGCGTGGGCACCCGAACGGGCGAGTCCCGAGCGGAGCCAGCCGAGGCGCTGTGGGTGGCTCGCCGGAGCGCGGCCACGACGAGCAGACGAGGGAGGGCGCAAGGAGGAGCCGAGGCGCGTGAGAGGAACGACGGAGGCAGGGGCACAGGAGCACTCCGCGAGCGGGCGCGACCACGGTGAGTGGGCGAGCGCGGGGGCTGCAGTGGTGCTGGCGGCAGCGCCGCAGCACAGTAGCAGCTGCTGCAGCTCGTGGCGGGGCACGACCAGGAGCGGCAAGTGGGGCGACGGCGTGGCCGACGCAGTCGTCGAGCAGGAGGGTGTGCGGGCCTGGACGGGCCTGGAGCGCACGGGGTACGGGGCATGGCGTGCTCGACCGCAAGGCAGAGATGGGCCGGAGGCGAGCGGACTGCACGGGCGCGAGGTGGACGAGCGCGGTGTCCGCAGACGAAAAGAAGGGGAGAGGGGAGGCCGAGGCCGAGGGCCTCACCGGCGTTTGCAGGGGCACATGGGCGTCGAGGCTCGGGGGCGACCCGTGGGGAGGAGGACGGGGACGATCGACGGAGACGGGAGGCGAGGTAGTCGAGGCAGAGAGGATCCGGGAGGGTGGCTCCGGCGACTGGACCTCCAGGCGGCGGCGATTGGTGTCGAAGGGGGCTCGGGAATGCTCCCTCGATCCAGATCGGATCGAGAGGGGGGAGAGCGGCGTGGGGAGTGGGGGATGGGTGCGGTCGGGAGTTAGGGTTTCTGGGATGGGGGGATAAGGGGAGTGGGGTGGCCGGTTGGGCCTTTTGGGCTGGTGGCCTGCTGGCTAGCTGGGCCATTCGGCCCGGTGGGGGGGGGGGGTTCTTCCCTTTTCTCTTTTGTTTAAGTTTTTGTTTTTATTTTATTTTCCTTTTATTGTTTTAAATTTTAGATCCACATTATTTTTACTTAGTAAAATATGACAACAACTCCTAAAATAACGTTTCAAAATAACCCTCGGCCACAAAAGGTTTTAACCTAAAATAAACTAGTTTTGTGTTTTATGAAATACCAAAGGTATTTAAAAAATGTTTTTGCTACCGTTTAAATAATTTTAGTGCATTTATACATTATATAAAAATGTGGATTATTCATCATAACCATCTATGCATTAAATGACACACCCCGAACATTTTGGTTTTTAATACTTGAAAACTTTTATTGTTTACTTGATTTTGAATTTGAATTTGAATCGGTTTTTGAACTAACGAGAGATTATCAACAGTAACCGAGGTGACGTGGCATCCTTAGTAGAGGGTTACTGTAGCTTAATTACCCGGGCGTCACAAATCTCCTCCACTACAAGAAATCTCGTCCCGAGATTTAAGAGGTAGTGAAAGGGGGGAAGGTTCGGTTACGAATCTAGCGGGTCTTCTCATTCTGGCTTGCTCTTCTCGAAGAGAACCGGTCCAATACATTGATGTCTTCATTTCTCTGCTTCAGGTCCTTATGATGAAGTCGGCATCTTTTCTTCGGGATCTTCATCGTATTTACGAATAGGTAACGGGGTAGATCGAAAACGACAGAATGTTATAAGGGTAATAACCTGGGATTAACCCATGAATGAGCATATGAGTACCTCTCGAGTTGAACAAATAGAACACATCGAGAGTAAAGTTGGAAGGTCCAACAAGAAGTTTCAGGCAGCCAGGCAATCGTTCAATGCCTAGTCAGAAGGTGAAAGGGGTTTCAAGCAACGGAATAATTATTGTTTTCATTGCCAGAATTGATGATCTCATCGGAAGGTGGCTCATGAATTATGTATGAGTCCACGCAGGAGGAATAACTTTGGAAACAGGGGGGTGTACAGGAGAGTCAGGTTTCGATCCTGTGGAACTGTGGGTTATGGGCCCACCATGTGGTTTTTTTTAATAGGAGCAGTGACATCTTTCACGGTCATGATAGCAAGGCATGTCAGAGAGTACCAAGTCAGTTATGTCGGCATCAACGTTGGTACCAAGGGCGAGGGACGAAGAGAACCACTTTCCTGCTCGTTGAACGAGGCGGACCAATAGGCAAGGTTCTCGTCCATCGATGGCTACCAGAATGTCATCAACAATAGTAACAGGGTCTTACTGACAGAATTGCACACCGAGGAGTTTACATAAGCAGTAGAATATTGCTGCTTAGATCATATAGATCACAAGAAAGGTTCAAACAACCAATGGAAAGTAAAATATGATTATCATATTAAACAAAACAATGGAAAGGAAAATGTGTTTAAACACATATTTCAGGGATATATCCTTCCCAAGGACAAGCAGAGCATGATATCCGTGGCATGATATAATGTAGAAAACTCTTTAGGTAAGGGGGGAGGAATCTCATGATATTACCCATACAACGGTGTTAGGATAAATGATAAATAAAATTTAGCATCGTGCTTCAAATGTTCCTGTTGAAAATCGGAGTACCATTGACATGCTTCAAGATAGCATTGACATGGTCTTCAGGTGAAGATCAGACTTTGGAAACACGAAGGATCCATCAGGAATAACTTGTAGAATAAGTCTTACAATTTCCTCATGGATGAACGGATAACCTTGCTGAAAAGGAATCTATAATGATAGGTCCTCCAGCCGGGGGGGGGGGGGTGCTAGGCATGACATCAGGTTACCGGGTCACCAAAGGATCAACATCATAACTCTCAGAAAGTTGTCCCAACCATCATATCTGACCGAGATTCATATCCAATTGGTGTCATGATACCTCAAACTCAGGGGGTCCGAGAGGAAAAGGTGCAACACAAACTGACAAAATGACATTGCAAGATTCTCGAGAAATGAACTATGGGAGCGGGTTTCTGAAGCAATAGTTCATCATTAAACCAAGGAGGGGATGAGAAGGTGGCTGATGGGCTCAGCGATAATTCATCGAGAATTCCAAACGGATGGATTTCCACGATAATGTGAACAAGAAGATGACATTTGTTGGATCAAATGATATAATGGGATTTGCTCGAGGAAAACATACATAATTAAACATTGGTTGAACGGTGCACCCGAAATATGGGTTGGGTTGCACGGCCAATGTTAGAATGGTGATTCAATTATCGAAAGACTTAGAATGAACTATCGCCCATTCACTTCAAAGCAATAGGGTTGCTAGAAGTTTTGAATTCACACGTGATAGCTCAATTGTCGGTATTCCGGTTGAAAACAATACGGGGACCAAGGAATGAACGAAGATGGCAAGAAGTATTATGATATCAAGAATTCTTAAGAGGTGGTGAAATTCTCACCACATTCTTGACAAAAAGAGATGGTAATACTTCCGAGGTAAGGAAGATCAACTGCTGGGTAGCAGGGATCTCAAGGTTTACACAAAACACGAACAAGTTGTGTTGGACAGAAGGCAATAAAGTGGTCGATGAGAACATGAATCATCGAGGGGCAAGGATGGTATTACCCATCATGAATTCATTTGAATTCCTGGAAGAGCTCATAAGGTTGATGATGATCACGACACAATTGTCGAGAGATTTCATGCAGATGTAATCAATCAGCGACGACATCAAGTCAAAGGAATGGTGAAGCAAGAGGTTATTGGATCCACAGTTACGACACAAACTCGAACTCAAGCTTGTTGTTTAAGGTGAAAGGGTATGACGAGGAAAATCGACGTAAGCTTAGCTATCGTCGCAAATTGGTGCTCCGAGAATAAGGGCCGGGTTGCACAGTTAAGATCATCACGACAATGATATAGCCAAACAGGCTAGGAATGGCGTGATCGGGTACAAACTCGTACTTATAGAAGCTTACTGAAGAGTTATTGAACCGTAGAGCGGACTCGGTTCAGTTATCGGTGTCTTTGAGTGTTTAATAACTCAGAGCCCGTGAAAAATTGGAATCAGTGGGAAGGTAGCACTTGATGAAGAACTCATAAGAAGTTATGCAGTTCCAAGATAATCTCGAGATACCAGGGGGGTAATACTCGATGACATATCAAAGTAGAGGTTGGACGGGGGGTATTGCTCTACAGAAGACAAGTGTTAAAACTTGCACGAGAAATGGTATTTAAAAGAGAACATGGTCGGAACCACGATTGCAAAAGGCCAGATCCCTGATATAAGATGAACTTATACCAAAGGAATAATTAATTTAAGAGAAGCTTTAATGATAAGATCTACATCGTGTCCATGGGCATGAACACAAGTTCAAGGTCGACTCCCACTTCTCCAATGCATAACCTTTCATTCACTTCTCACGTTCGATGAAGTTGCAGTGTTGAAATTTTATCTGGCGAAGCACCAGAAGAGTATGATTCGTGAAAACTTTCAGGTTCACACGGTTTAGTGAAGGCATATGTTCAACCCATAGGGGCTTCTTGGAATCATATACCAGAATCTTTAGAAATAATTAACTCAAGCTCGAAGGCAGAGCATGGTTGAGAAAGCAGAGGATACAATTTACCAAAGGCATTATGTATCAGAGGAAAGGCTCACAAGGTTATTGAATATGAAGGGCGTTGTCAGATAAAATCCAACAAAGGATCTGGTGGTCCACAAGGGATCTGACGTGAGCATCGGTACTCAACTAGAGGAAGAAGAATGCAAGGAGATCAAATTATAGAAACAACTGACTAACTCAATTGTCAAATGCCAAGGAATTATGATTTCCAAATCAAGGGATCAGAAGCAATGCTCTGATTAGGGATGGATAAGTTGAATAGCCTTAGGGTACAATCAACGACAATTGGATTGGTCGAGAACCAATTCCAGTTAAAAGAATGGCAGCTCAGCCGGAAAGGTAATTTATAAGGATCAATGATGATTGCGGGTATTCGCAAACATATTGAGTCGACAGACTCAAAATGATAATGACAAGGAATGTCAATAAGACTACGAGACTTATAGGATTAACCATAATGCAAACAAGCAAGAATTTCAAGAGCCAAAGGCTCCAGAGGATTTTCGGAAGATCGAATAGTATTTTGAAGACTTTTGTGGAACACATGAACAACTGGGGATGAGCGGATACTCGACAAGTGCAAGGATTTATTTGAAGGGGTATTCATGTGGCAAAGAACTGCTAGGCAGTAGGCACAAAGTATTTTCGGAACAATAGAGAAAACTTCGGGGTATCTTGTAATAACAAGATCAATGGGGGATGATCGTATGAATGGCAAGTGTAAGTAGTTATCCATACGAATTTATCGGTGGTCAGGAATGGCATAAGTGATGGGCACAAAGTCTCGAGAGAACATCGGAGAGTATCTTCGGAATCTTCTGATGTAGCAGGCGATCATCTGAAGTAAGGGGCTCTCCGGGAGAAAGTACTTGCGAGAACCTAAAGTTAGTTTTTTTAGCAAAATCGTTTAACCCGAATAGAAGAGAGTTCAGAATCCCAGAGTAAAGGTCGAGGAGTAAAAGATCCTAATACCACCCAATGGCGACGTGGGCCCGTAAGGCACACAACCATGTTAGTAAAAGTTTTGCAATGACTAGACTCGACTTCGGCCAAGGAGTGTGGAAGGGGATTCCTACAGGCAGTCGGCTCTGATACCAACTTGTGACGCCCCCGATTCAATCATACACTAATCATGCACGCAAATGTGTACGATCAAGATCAGGGACTCACGGGAAGATATCACAACACAACTCTAAAACAAAAATAAGTCATACAAACATCATAATACAAGCCAGGGGCCTCGAGGGCTCGAATACAAGTGCTCGATCATAGACGAGTCAGCGGAAGCAACAATATCTGAGTACAGACATAAGTTAAACAAGTTTGCCTTAAGAAGGCTAGCACAAAACTGGGATACAGATCGAAAGAGGCGCAGGCCTCCTGCCTGGGATCCTCCTAAACTACTCCTGGTCGTCGTCAGCGGGCTGCACGTAGTAATAGGCACCTTCGGTGTAGTAGGGGTCGTCGTCGACGGTGGCGTCTGGCTCCAGGGCTCCAGCATCTGGTTGCGACAACCAGGTAGAAGGGAAAGGGGAAAAGAGGGAGAAAAGCAACCGTGAGTACTCATCCAAAGTACTCGCAAGCAAGGAGCTACACTACATATGCATGGGTATATGTGTAAAGGGCCATATAGGTGGACTGAACTGCAGAATGCCAGAATAAGAGGGGGATAGCTAATCCTATCGAAGACTACGCTTCTGGCAGCCTCCGTCTTGCAGCATGTAGAAGAGAATAGATTGAAGTCCTCCAAGTAGCATCTCCAAGTAGCATCTCCAAGTAGCATCGCATAGCATAACCCTACCCGGCGATCCTCCCCTCGTCGCCCTGTGGAAAAGCGATCACCGGGTTGTCTGTGGAACTTGGAAGGGTGTGTTTTATTAAGTATCCGGTTCTAGTTGTCATAAGGTCAAGGTACAACTCCAAGTCGTCCTGTTACCGAAGATCACGGCTATTCGAATAGATTAACTTCCCTGCAGGGGTGCACCAACTTACCCAGCACGCTTGATCCCATTTGGCCGGACACACTTTCCTGGGTCATGCCCGGCCTCGGAAGATCAACACGTCGCAGCCCCACCTAGGCACAACAGAGAGGCCAGCACGCCGGTCTAAACCTAAGCGCGCAGGGGTCTGGGCCCATCGCCCTGAGCACACCTGCACGTTGCGTGGGCGGCCGAAAGCAGACCTAGCCTAGTGGCGTTCCAGTCCAATTCGGCGCGCGCCGCTCCGTCGCTGACGTCTGAAGTGCTTCGGCTGATACCACGACGTCGGGATACCCATAACTACTCCCGCGTAGATGGTTAGTGCGTATAGGCTCGTAGCCAACTCAGATCAAATACCAAGATCTCGTTAAGCGTGTTAAGTATCCGCGAATGCCGAACAGGGCCAGGCCCACCTCTCTCCTAGGCGGTCTCAACCTGCCCTGCCGCTCCGCCTCAAAGATCCACTCGCGGGTGCTCCACCAGCCGACCCGACTTTAGTCTCCACATGTATCATGTATAAAGTATATAGTATATACCCGTGATCACCTCCCGAGTGATCACGGCCCGATAGTATAGCACGGCAGACGGACAAGAATGTAGGGACACAGATGGAATACTAGCATCCTATACTAAGCATATAGGATAGCAGGTAAAGGTAACAACAGTAGTAACAAGGACAGGCTATGCATCAGGATAGGTATAACAGAAAGCAGTAACATGCTACACTACTCTAATGCAAGCAGTATAGAGAAGAGTAGGCGATATCTGGTGATCAAGGGGGGGGGCTTGCCTGGTTGCTCTGGCAAGAGAGAGGGGTCGTCGGTGACGTAGTCGACCACAGGGGCATCCGCATCGGTCTCGGAGTCTACCGGAAAGGAGTAACGGAGGGGGAACACAATAAATAACGGAGCAATCAAATGTAACACAAAGCAAGACGCGGCAATACGTTGTGCTAGGGGTGACCTAACGTAGGGATGGGCGATACCGGTGAAGGGGGAAACATCCGGGAAAATATCCCCGGTGTTTCGTGTTTTCGGGCAGAGGAGCCGGAGGGGGAAAGTTGCGAGTTTGATATGTTAGGGGTGCGTGGCGGACGAACGGACTGCGTATCCGGATTCGTCTCGTCGTTCTGAGTAACTTTCATGTTGAAAATATTTTAATCCGAGTTACGGATTAAAAGTTATGATTTTCTAAAGATTTTATTAATTTCTGGAATTTAATTAATTATTTAATTTAATTCGAAAATGGAATTATGACATCAGCATGATGTCATGCTGACGTCAGCAGTCAACAGGGTTGACTGGTCAACCTGACCAGTGGGACCCACTGGTCAGTGACACATTTTAATTAGTCATCTAATTTAACCTAATTAGTATTAATTAGGAGGGGGCCACTGTCATTGAGTAATTAATTAATTGACTAACAGTTTAGTTAGTTTAGTTATTTAATTAGTTTAATTAATCAAAATTAATTAAGTTAATTATTTCTTTAATTAATTATTTTCATTTTTATTTTCTTTTTTTTAAATACGTTCTGGGCGTGGGCCCCATCTGTCATTGGGCCAGGGGCCTTAGCGGGTGTGGGGTTTACGGGCGCCGGGCGTGGGCACCCGAACGGGCGAGTCCCGAGCGGAGCCAGCCGAGGCGCTGTGGGTGGCTCGCCGGAGCGCGGCCACGGCGAGCAGACGAGGGAGGGCGCAAGGAGGAGCCGAGGCGCGTGAGAGGAACGACGGAGGCAGGGGCACAGGAGCACTCCGCGAGCGGGCGCGACCACGGTGAGTGGGCGAGCGCGGGGGCTGCAGTGGTGCTGGCGGCAGCGCCGCAGCACAGTAGCAGCTGCTGCAGCTCGTGGCGGGGCACGACCAGGAGCGGCAAGTGGGGCGACGGCGTGGCCGACGCAGTCGTCGAGCAGGAGGGTGTGCGGGCCTGGACGGGCCTGGAGCGCACGGGGTACGGGGCATGGCGTGCTCGACCGCAAGGCAGAGATGGGCCGGAGGCGAGCGGACTGCACGGGCGCGAGGTGGACGAGCGCGGTGTCCGCAGACGAAAAGAAGGGGAGAGGGGAGGCCGAGGCCGAGGGCCTCACCGGCGTTTGCAGGGGCACATGGGCGTCGAGGCTCGGGGGCGACCCGTGGGGAGGAGGACGGGGACGATCGACGGAGACGGGAGGCGAGGTAGTCGAGGCAGAGAGGATCCGGGAGGGTGGCTCCGGCGACTGGACCTCCAGGCGGCGGCGATTGGTGTCGAAGGGGGCTCGGGAATGCTCCCTCGATCCAGATCGGATCGAGAGGGGGGAGAGCGGCGTGGGGAGTGGGGGATGGGTGCGGTCGGGAGTTAGGGTTTCTGGGATGGGGGGATAAGGGGAGTGGGGTGGCCGGTTGGGCCTTTTGGGCTGGTGGCCTGCTGGCTAGCTGGGCCATTCGGCCCGGTGGGGGGGGGGGGTTCTTCCCTTTTCTCTTTTGTTTAAGTTTTTGTTTTTATTTTATTTTCCTTTTATTGTTTTAAATTTTAGATCCACATTATTTTTACTTAGTAAAATATGACAACAACTCCTAAAATAACGTTTCAAAATAACCCTCGGCCACAAAAGGTTTTAACCTAAAATAAACTAGTTTTGTGTTTTATGAAATACCAAAGGTATTTAAAAAATGTTTTTGCTACCGTTTAAATAATTTTAGTGCATTTATACATTATATAAAAATGTGGATTATTCATCATAACCATCTATGCATTAAATGACACACCCCGAACATTTTGGTTTTTAATACTTGAAAACTTTTATTGTTTACTTGATTTTGAATTTGAATTTGAATCGGTTTTTGAACTAACGAGAGATTATCAACAGTAACCGAGGTGACGTGGCATCCTTAGTAGAGGGTTACTGTAGCTTAATTACCCGGGCGTCACAGTTTCTCTCGAAATAATTGAGTGGGAGGATGGTGGAGACTTGATGAGGTTATTGATCCGTCACTTCAACTAGTGTGTAGCAGGGCATAGGGAGTTGTTCCTGCGGCACCTACACCAATTGAAGTGGAAGCTTATGATAGTGATCATGAAACTTCAGATCAAGTCACTACCAAACCTCGTGGGATGACAAGGATGCGTACTACTTTAGAATGGTACGTAATCCTGTCTTGGAAGTCATGTTGCTAGACAACAATGAACCTACGAGCTATGGAGAAGCGATGGTGGGCCTGGATTCCAAAATGGCTCGATGCCATATAATCCGAGAGAGGATCCATATATGAAAACAAAGTGTAGACTTTGGAAGAACTACTTGATGGTCGTAAGGCTGTTAGGTACATATGGATTTTAAAAGGAAGACGGACAATGATGGTAAGTATCACCATTAAGAAAGCTAGACTTGTCGTTAAGATGTTTTCCGACAAGTTCAAGGAGTTGACTACGATGAGACTTTCTCACTCGTAGCGATGCTAAGAGTCTGTTGGAATTATATTAGCGATTACTGCATTATTTATGAAATCTTGCAGATAGGATGTCAAAACATTGTTTCCTCGACGATTTTCTTGAGGAAAGGTTGTATGTGATACAACCGGAAGGTTTTGTCAATCCTGAAAGATGCTAACAAGTATGCAAAGCTCCAACAATCCTTCTAAGGACCAGAGTAAGCATCTCGGAGTTGGAATGTATGCTTTGATGAGATGATCAAAGTTTTTGGGTTTATACATAGTTTATGAGAAACTTGTATTTCCAAAGAAGTGAGTGGGAGCACTATAGAATTTCTGATGAGTATATGTTGTTGATCAAAAATGACATAGAATTTCTGGAAAGCATATAGGGTTATTTGGAAAGTGTTTTTCAATGGAAAGCCTGGATTAAGCTACTTGAACATTGAGCATCAAGATCTATAAGGATAGATCAAAACACTTAATGGTACTTTCAAATGAGCACATACCTTGACATGATCTTGAAGGTGTTCAAGATGGATCAGTCAAAGAAGGAGTTCTTGCCTGAGTTGTAAGGTATGAAGTTAAGACTTAAAGCTCGATCAGGGCAGAAGAAAGAGGAAGGACGAAGGTCGTCCCCTATGCTTTTGTCATAGGCTCCATACGGTATGCCATGCTGAGTACCACACCTGATGTGTGCCTTGCCACATATTTGGCAAGAGGGTACAAAGGTGATCTGGGAGTAGATCACTAGATAGCGGTCTAAATTATCCTTAGAGGAATAAGGATATGTTTCTCGGTTATGGAGGTGATAAAGGGTTCGACATAAAGAGTTATGTCGATGCAAGCTTAACACCTATCCGGATAGCTCTGAGTAGAGATACCGGATACGTATAATGGAGCAACAATTTGGAATAGCTCCAAGTGGAACGTGGTAGCAGCATCTACGATATGACATAAAGTTTTGCGAAATACATAGGGATCTGAAAATGGCAAGACCCGTTGACTACAACCTCTCTCACAAGCATAACATGATCAAACCCGGAACTCATTGAGTGTTAATCACATAGTGATGTGAACTAGATTATTGACTCTAGTAAACTCTTTGGATGTTAGTCACATGGCGATGTGACCTGTGATCACATAGCAATGTGAACTAGATTATTGACTCTAGTGCAAGTGGGAGACTGTTGGAAATATGCCCTAGAGGCAATAATAAATTGGTTATTATTATATTTCCTTGTTCATGATAATCGTTTATTATCCATGCTAGAATTGTATTGATAGGAAACTCAGATACATGTGTGGATACATAGACAACACCATGTCCCTAGTAAGCCTCTAGTTGACTAGCTCGTTGATCGATAGATGATTACGGTTTCCTGACCATGGACATTGGATGACGTTGATAACGGGATCACATCATTAGGAGAATGATGTGATGGATAAGACCCAATCCTAAGCCTAGCACAAAGATCGTGTAGTTCGTATGCTAAAGCTTTTCTAATGTCAAGTATCATTTCCTTAGACCATGAGATTGTGCAACTCCCGGATACCGTAGGAATACTTCGGGTGTGCCAAACGTCACAACGTAACTGGGTGGCTATAAAGGTACACTACAGGTATCTCCGAAAGTGTCTGTTGGGTTGGCACGAATCGAGACTGGGATTTGTCACTCCATGTAAACGGAGAGGTATCTTTGGGCCCACTCGGTAGGACATCATCATAATGTGCACAATGTGACCAAGGAGTTGATCACGGGATGATGTGTTACGGAACGAGTAAAGAGACTTGCCGGTAACGAGATTGAACAAGGTATCGGGATACCGACGATCGAATCTCGGGCAAGTATCGTACCACTAGACAAAGGGAATTGTATACGGGATTGATTGAATCCTCGACATCGTGGTTCATCCGATGAGATCATCTTGGAACATGTGGGAGCCAACATGGGTATCTAGATCCCGCTGTTGGTTATTGGCCGGAGAGTTATCTCGGCCATGTCTGCATGACTCCCGAACCCGTAGGGTCTACACACTTAAGGTTCGATGACGCTAGGGTTATAGGGAATAGATATACGTGGTTACCGAATGTTGTTCGGAGTCCCGGATGAGATCTCGGACGTCACGAGGAGTTATGGAATGGTCTGGAGGTAAAGATTAATATATAGGAAGTATGGTTTTGGCCACCGGAAGTGTTCCGGGCATCACCGGTAGTGTACCGGGACCACCGGAGGGGTCCGGGGGTCCACCAGGTGGGCCCACCAGCCCTGGAGGCCTACATGGGCCAATAGTGGGAAGGGACCAGCCCCTAAGTGGGCTGGGGCGCCTCCCCACCAAGGCCCATGCGCCTAAGGGGAAGAGGGGGCAAACCCTAAGGGCAGATGGGCCTTAAGGCCCATGCCTGGTGCGCCTCCCTCTCCCCCTCCACTTGGCCGCCACCCTAGAAGGGATTGGGGCTGGCCGCCGCCCCTAGGGTGGAACCCTAGGTGGGGCGCAACCCTCCCTCTCCCCTATATATACTTGAGGACTTGGGGCTGCCAACAGATGAGTTCCTCTCCTTCTTGGCGCAGCCCTACCCCTCTCCTTCCTCGTCTCTTGCGGTGCTTGGCGAAGCCCTGCTGGAGTACCACGCTCTCCACCACCACCACGCCGTCGTGCTGCTGCTGGATGGAGTCTTCCCCAACCTCTCCTTCTCCCCTTGCTGGATCAAGGCATAGGAGACGTCACCGGGCTGTACGTGTGTTGAACACGGAGGTGTCGTCCGTTCGGCACTAGGATCTCCGGTGATTTGGATCACGACGAGTACGACTCCATCAACCCCGTTCACTTGAACGCTTCCGCTTAGCAATCTACAAGGATATGTAGATGCACTCTCCTTCCCTTCGTTGCTAGATTACTCCATAGATTGATCTTGGTGATGCGTAGAAAATTTTGAATTTCTGCTATGTTACCCATCATATAGTGCTTTTCATTTGTGTAATTTTGTTCATGAATTTAGGATCTTGAATTTCGACGCACACAATCTAGTGAAGCATGCTATATATTTAGGAGTTGTCCATCATGCCTAGTTAGACCAACCGGGTGATCTTTTGTTCATCCTTATAAACATTCTGATGGTTCAATAAAGCTTCGCGAGATTGTCCGAAAAACTTGGTTCATTCGGTCAACGGTTGACCAATTGACCGTTCAACTGCCGACTTTTTCAAAAACGCATAAAAAAATCCCATATTGGAAAAAGTTCGTGAATTCGAAAAAGTTCATGGACTTGAAAAAAGTTTGCAAAATTTGAATAAGTTCATGAATTCAAAAAGTTACCGATTTTACAGAAAAAGTTCATCGATTTTGAAAAAAAGTTCATGAATTTGTAAAATGTTCATGGATTTTGAATAAGCCATAGCTTTTGAAAAAAGTTCAAAGTTCACGAATTTAAAAAAAGTTCACTGATTCTGGAAAAATGGTCACGGGGTTGAAAAAAGTTGTCACTTGTGAAAAAAAAGGTTCAATGATTTTAAAAAGAAAGGTTCAATGATTGGAATAAAGTTCCAAACTTGAAAAGGTTCGTAATTTGAAAAAGTTAACAAAAATGAAAGACAGTTCACAAATTTGAAAAAGTTCGTAACTAGAATTTTATAAAAATTTCAGGTATATTCTCAAATTTAAAATGGTTCATGGATTTTAGAAAACTTCATAAAAAGTTTTAAAACAAATCAGAAAAAGTTCAAGGATTTTTTAAAAGTTCAAGAATTTGATAGAACTGAAAAATGAAAAATAAATAAAAAAGTAAACTGAAACTAAAAAATAAAAATAAAAAAGGGAAAAGAGGCAAAAAATCATGCTGGGAAAACCATATGAAAACCGTCCGTCGAGAAAGACTATGAGTACAATCATTGGAAAGGTCTCGAAAAACCGGTGGAAAGAAAGACCAAAATGGCCCGTGCCATTTACATACATAGTGTAGTTTCGGGGTGTACTCCTTTTAGCGAATTATACTATAGCCTGCGCTTATGGCGCGGAAGAGGAACTGGGCTGGTTACAGTGCAATTGATGAACCGGTCCCCTCTCCACCTTGGGCTTGGGCCATTTGTAATTTCTTTGTCTTCGGCGCCCACAATTTTTGCTTCATTTCTGCCTCGCACGGTCTCTCATGAATGGACCCGCCCAGGTAAAGTGGTCACTGCCTTGCTTTTTCCAAATCGTGCCAACCTATATGGTGAAGCTTCCGGTTGGTTTTGGCAAGAACCTTCCGACCGTTTATTTTTGGGTTTCTTTTTGGTTTTTCCTTTTTCTCCTTTTTATTTCTTTTTTCATCTCTCTTTTAGTTGTTTCATGAAATTATCTTTCAAATGTGTGAACCTTTTCAAAATCATGAACTTTTGTTAAATCCAAGAATTATTTTTGAATGTGGGAACTTTTTTTGGAATTTGTGATTTTTTTTCGAGTCCATTGATTTTTTTGAACCCGTGAAATTTTTGAGTTGACAAACTTTTTTCAAATCCTCAAACTTATTTTAACTCATGATCTTTTTCGAATTATGCAAACTTTTTCAAGTTCGCAATTTTTTTTCAAATCCTCAAATGTTCTTTTATTTCTAAATCCATGTTTTTCTTAAATGCATGAACTTTCCATTTTTCTAAAAGTTCATATCGGTAAAACTTTTCGCAGAACTATTTTAAATCCATGATTGTTTTCTTCTAATTTTTAAGCGTCCTCCTGTCGCCTTGTTGGGCCAGACCCAGGTCTGCAATCGCGTGAGCGTCAGGGAACACAAGTGGAGCTAAACGGCTGTATTGGAGGTCTCCTACGTCAGACCATCCTAAAAAAAGGCACGTCCGACTGAAAAAAGGGCATGATTGTTTTGTGCAGGATAAGTAAAATTTTGAAATTTTCTTATGACTTTTCTTTTTTCATTTGTATTATATTCCAAAATGTTTCAAAGATATATATTTGGTATATTTATTTTTAATTTAAAATTTATAAAAGTGTTTCTTGTATTAAAAATGCCCCTCAGGTATTAAGAAATGGTCAGCGTGTATTTAATTATGCTTAATGTATTTAAAATTGTTCCTCTTAAATTAGAGAAATGTTCGCTGCATATTGAGAAGCTGTAAACTGTGATTTAAAAAATGTTCGCCTGTATAAGAATCATCGGATATTCAAAAAATTTATCTTGTATATTAAAAATGGCCATACAGTAATTCATCTTTTTTATCCTTTATTACAATTTTTCATATATTTTCTAAAACATTATGTACTTAAATTTCTTTTTCACATTTTAAAATGTTCATGTAACTTTTAGAAGTGTCTTCCTGCAAATTTTTAATAGTGTCCACACGTTTATTTATTTATTTATTTTTGAAAATGTTTGCATATTTATAAATGCTTATGTATTTTTCAAAAAAAAATCATACTTTTCAGAAAATGTTCACGTTGTTCATGAGAATGTTCACATGGCTAAAAGGCCTTTATATAGCTCTAGTAAAGTTAGTTTATTTTACCCCAGAGAAAAAAAAACAAAATTGGAAAAATGAGAAAATAATATGGAAAAACAAAAAGTTAAAAAAACGTTGTATAGATGCAAAAGAATAGTTAGAAAAGGAACAGACGCAAAGAAAAGAAAAACAAAGAAAAAACATAAAAATCGAAATAAAAAACATAAAAAACAGGCGAATCCAAACATCAAAAACCTATATATGGGTAACCCGATCCCGAAATAACCAATGGGTCTTGGGTTTCCTTCCACCCGAATTGATTTTTTAATAATATAAAAAGTTAAAAAAATGTAAACATTTTTTGTAATAAACATGAGTATGCGTAATACTCACATGGAAATTTTCACGAAGGAACGACTAGCGTGGCTTTCTCTACGAAAAAATCAATACTATATAGAAGTTACTATTAACATTTTCTGGACATGTATTTGTTTTAATTTTTTCGCCTAGGATACCATGAGAGTCATTCCTCCGCGAAACTTTCACATGAGTATTACACTAGGGCATGTTTGTTACAATTTTTTTAAGAAAGTTTGGACTTTATTTTTCAATTCATTTGCATTTGCCCTTATGTTCCAAAGATTTGTCACCACAAACCCAGGGGAAATCTCTACTACTTAAAAAGAACGTAAGGTTCACATTTCACCTTTTTTACTACCACCCCTTCGTCCAACCTTTCATGTATACGATAATCAATCACCTTAGTTTACTTGTCTTCTAAACCAATTCTACTTTAATTTACTTACCAAACTTCTAATCAAAATATAATGTAATTCATGGTTAAAATTTGATAAATATTTATTTACACAATCACATTATTATTGACAGGTAAATCACAAACTAACGTACTAGAATATTTATCCCGTTGCGATCATTGTTCTAGTAAACTTAAACAGGCACAAGAGAGACAAACCTCTCTATAATACAAAAAAGCATACCTTGACAGGGACTTGTTTCCCGTATAGTAAACTCGTGTCTTGTCTGATATGTGCACGACCTACTTGTGGCCTTGGAAAAAACATAAGTGCTTGTGTAATTGTTAGTACATCCGAGGGACCTAAACAATACATAAGAAAAAGTAGATACATAATTACTTTCGCATCGAAAATATTCACCCCGCCTAGTCTCTGTCTTGGTGGTGTGTCCAACATCGTTCGTAGGCGTGTGAAGGTGTGTCTCCGGCAGATTTGTCTTTGATGAATTTGCTCGGATCTGGTCTTAGTTAGTCTACATTTGTGCGTCTCAGGTTGGATACTTTCGATCTCCGCTAATCTTCAACGGTGGCGGTTGATGCTTTGGTGTGCTATAGCACGACGACTTCCCGTCTGTCTAATACAACAAGTTTTGTCCGGCTCTTGCGAGGGAGGGGTAATGCCGGCGGTGCACCTTCGGCTCGTTTCGGTGTTTGTAGTCGTCGATAGGTGGTCTACGGATCTGGATATAATTTTTATAATTTCTGATGTTCTTTTGTTTTTGCGAGAAAACTTCCAGTCCATTCAACTATCAAGATAGTACAAAGAACACCAGAAATAAAAATTACATTCAAGTCCGTAGACCATCTGTACTACCAAGATTGAAGATGAATAGATCGGGCCCGCAAAAGGGAAGAAGATGAATAGATAGAAGTTTTTTTTGAAAAATAAAATAAAATATTCATAAAAGTTTTTTTGTCAGCTTGAGTACATAAAGCCTAAAGGCAAAATGTAGTTCGGCATCTGAAACAAAATATCACGGTGTCCAGATAAAGTCTGAAGCAATACTCCCTCTGTTCCTTTTTGTAGTGCGCATTAGCTTTGTGCTAGAATTCCGAATTGTAGTGCGTGCATGCAGCTCCAGGCTGGTATTGGCGAATTAGCCCTCGGCTGCACCATGCGAGAAACAGCTGCCCGGCGCACATGGGTGTCAGCCAGACCCTGCATGCAGGGCTAGTTTGGTATAAACCGCATCTCCACGTCATACATTGGTCTTGGTGCTAGAAACCATACGCACTATAAAATGGAATGGAGGGAGTACTATTTAGGTGTAACCAAAATGGAGCAATTGAGGTTTGTCACATGCACCTTACTTATGGTAGCTAGCTATAGCTAGCTAGTGCACTGCATTATTCCAATATTAATAGGGGAAACACGTCACCTGACATTGCATAATTGACAACCACCAGTGACAATGGCCAATGGGAAAGTGGCGCCTATATCAACTTTTTCGTACGAACTCTTACTTTTAAGATATATTTTTTGTTATCTCATTACTTGTACAATGTCGCGCTTACGTTGGTACGTCGATGGCAGGGGTAGCCCACTTGTGAGTGGGTAAAGCTAATCATGGCGAACTACCACTCCTAACAATTCATAAAATGGTTCTAACCGTACCTGTTTTCCTTTCTTCAAAACTCATGAAAGAAATGTCAGAAGTACTCCTTTATTTCTTTAGCCACTTTCCCCACAACCTGGAGATAATTCATGCTTATTCCCAATCTCATGACCGGAGAGAGCTTTCTATGACCATGCAATCACCCGCTGCACCCGAGCGTATTATAAAGTACTCCCTCCGTCCCATAATATAAAAACGTTTTTGACACTATATTATAAGACGGAGGGAGTATATTTTACAAAAGTACATACTTGATAGCTGCAACCTTAGATGTTCGCGATAACTCTGCTGAGCTAAGAAGTTTTGGAACCCTGACCACACCGTCGGTGTTTAACCAGACGAAGGAGGGGATGATGCCAATTCATCTTGCCCCTTACGCCCTCCGTGACACACATGCTATAATGTGTGGGACAAAGGGTCACAACCTTGCGAGGGTAAGCTAACTTCATAAACCCGTCCCCAGTTTAGATTGCAGGCCGCAACTCGCCTGCAAAAAGCATGAATCGCTAGTAATAGCTGGTTAATCATATGGCAGTGAATCCATTCACAGGCCTTGAAACCAACTAAACCGGTAAAGTTGAAGCGGAAATGCAATTCTCGGATGAGCTAAGAAGTTGTCTGGACCATTCAAACTTGGCTTAGGTATATATGGTGTTTATACGCTAGGGTTAATCATATCGCAATATTTCCAGTTGGTTGCATAGGTTACACAAAATGCACTTTTAGAGATCACAAACACACAATTCACTACACTCGCCACCAATCCTTTTTACCTTTTCAGCCAAACTATATCAAATGCCGCACCAAGGAAGTGCTCTTCCTAAAGATGCTGCGCCCATGGAGCATAATTAGCCTGTTCGCTGTCATGCATGTGCAGCCAATAACAATAAAGTAACCGCAAAAGGAGAGAGAGAGAGAGTAAAAGATCGATAAAAACGAGCATGGAAAAATGTCTCCATCTGATCAACGTGCCCATGCAACTATCCTTGCAATCACGGCATGCGATTCAACAATTGATGTACTTTTCATTGCCCCCTACCCCTATTTTGATAGGTCAAATATTTTAATTTTGTGCGAGGATCATTGCCAGATCAAGGTATCAGGGGGTTACACTCATCAACCAATCCTAATTATTTATCTAGCTACTAATCAAAGATTATTTCATCGGGTTACCAATCGGAAGAGGGTCGGGGGGGGGGGGGGGGGGTTCAACTCTAGTTTTAGTGGATTTGACGAGATACGCTGATGGTTATGCATTTTTTTTATATGTATACATTATTTAGACATAGACAGGGCACTTGACCGGTTTCGCAATATTTGATCATGACCCAAAGTCTCAGTTTCAAGATATTTGTCATCTGTTCAAACTTAGATTTGCTGTTTTGGTGGTATGTACATTTGACCGGTGGGTATATTTTACAGTTTGAAATGAGAAAAATTGTGAGTAGATAGGTCAATCGACCTGTATATGCCGTCTTGTAGATATCCATATGACCATATCTTTCTGGAAATTTATGTTAGAACACCGAGTAGCTAGATGCCATAACGGATGCCAAACATTTACTTGGTGGGAATGCCCAAAAGTGTTTTCTTTGAGATATATCGAGTAGGTCAATATGAAGGGCCTGTTCGGATCGACTCCGCTCCACCGCTCTGCTCCAGGAGCGGACGGAGCGGTGCCGAACAGTACGACTCCGCGGAGTAGGGAGAGCGGAGCGGAGAAAACTGTAGCTCAATTCACGGAGTCGCTGAAACCGAGCTCCGCGAGCCGCTCCCCGCAAAACATACCGGAAGTGTGCATTTTACAAATACTAAATCAAACAGTTAAGCTTTTTCATCTTTGTTTAAATATTTCTGACATCAAATTTGCATTTAGCATTTAAAGATTTGTGTTACGACTGTCCATTTTTCAGGTGGAAAACTAACTTCTCGCTGCGGTGACTAGTCCCGCAAAAGAAAACAAAAACTTCTTGTGCCTGCTAAACAAAAAAAAAAAACTAACTAGCCCTGCATGTTGAGTACGCTGTCAAAGTGATAATGACAACAAGTTAATGGTGAAAGAAAAGAGGCACGGGAGAAACGTTGCACTTCGTGAACGAATTGAAGCAGAATGTGTACATTGTATTTTTCGTTGCTGTTGAGTACATTTTTATTGAGGGCACCTCGTGACAGCAAAGGAGGGGCTACCTATATTATAATTACAGTGACGAACTGACCGGCCTCGGATTCTTACTGGAGGGCCGCAATTTGCACAGCGCGCTGTGTACAGAGCACGTGATGCATGCTGTAAACTTGTCGAGGATAATTACCGAAAAAGGTTTTCGCCCCGCTTTATAGATAAAGCAAACCGCCAAAGGACATACAACCACACTAAGTCCACACACACCCAAGTACGTCGAGGATAATTAGATACTACCACATGCACGCGTGAGAGCATAATTGACATGGGTGCGGACGGTACCATCGCTAGGTAGCGACTGATGCTTATATTATTATCAGGCGGGCGTTTACTTTCGTGCTGGATCATCCGGACAAAAATGGCACGTCGCTTTACCCCAAAAGATCGGTCGATTCGACGGTCTGGGTGGCTGATGCCTACAGGTGACATCCAATAATGGAGTTAACGATGTGCCATATGTCTTGACTAGATGATACCTCACGCCGGTATGGATTGCAATGCATGTTGATTAGGTTTGGTTGTTTGGAATTTGGATATAATATTGGAAGCTGAAAATATATGTTATGATTTATTTTATTTTATCATTATATAGTTGTAATAGTTATAGAATATAAGTAGCATTTCATATGCATTTTTTAGGGAAAGTGATCCAGATCATTATCAAAGTTCATTGGAAGTATAAAGCACCTAAAGCATAATAAAATTACATCGAGATTCCGAGATGACCGAACGACCACTACCACCGTCAAAACGAGCCGACGATGAGCAGTTGTTGCCGCTGCCCTATCGGAGCCGGCTTGACCTTTTCGATGACTGCCGGAAAGTCTTCGTGCATGTGCCCGTAAGAACTAGCACCCTAGAGTCACAGTCGTCGTTGTTGAACTCTTGAATATGTCTGAAGTACCTGACACCAAATCTTGCCACACAACGAGAAACCCTAAACATACCGCTCCAAAGAGACAGCAGGAATCTAAGTACATCCAGATGGACAAACTGGAGGAGGATCGGAGTTCGGAAGACAAACTCGAAGAAGGAGCACGGCCATCCGCCCGAGCACCGCACCTGTGAGGACTAAAAAAACCTACTCTAAACTACTAACAAGAGCGGAGGCACCGGGATTCCTCTCCTCGCCACTGGCCATCGGAGCGGTAAGCAGAGGGGAGGCGAATTCCCAGGCTCGCTGGTGAAACTTGGAGGGGAGAGTTTACCCTAGCCGCCAAGGGATAAGGGAGGAAAAGAGACCCTAGATTGGTTCTCACGGTCCTTTTATGTGTTGGGAGTTAGGATTTTTGTATGTTGAGAGAGAATATGAATAATATTCTACATGCATGGAAAAGACTGTGTACTATAGACCCAAGTGGTTGGACCTTTCCCGGACCCTCCGCATGCAAGTGGGAGCTACATGCACCGGGCTTCCCTTCTTCATCTACATGCATGGGGATAGAAATAATTAGTGGAGTATTGAACTCGCATGTGTGCATGTTTGGAGAAATAAAAGTAGTGGGATCAACTATTTAGCGCTATATATAGATGATACCCTGCATATTGCTACATGAATGTTTTGCCTATAGTACTAAAGAATTGAAAGCGGTTCCTGAGAGAATTCCGTCTATATTCATAATATTCAAGGCGGTTTAGTGGGAACTATCCAAGGGGTTTTTAGAATCAGCTCGAGTACTAGAAGTATTACCAACTATTTTCTAGAAATGGAACTCAAAATGGCAGGGAAATTGTGTGCGGGGGTCGGGGGGGGGGGGGGGGTTCTTAATTAGTGTTTCCTTTTTTTTGAAATGGGAAGTGTTTCCTTTTTTGTTATATCCACCTACCTTTGTGTGCTTACGCCTTCCTTTTTTTTCTGTGCATGCAGTTGTTGTACCTTGGGACAAGATATTTTACCTTTGTTCCTTGATATAGAGGCACGACTATTTCGGCCAAGTATTCACATGACTAGGAGAAGGGGATCGTTGCAAGGAGTCCAACAAGCTACCCAACAAATTCAATTTCCCTTGTAGGTAACAGATAGTTGGTCCTATATGGCATGTGGGTTCTATGTTTGCGCACATATGAATGAGCGTGTCCATCGCAACAATTTGCATTACAATAAAAAATACTTACACAAGTTGCTAGTGAGAACTGTGGCCATGTCAAAGTCAAATGCTGCGTCAAAGATATGTGTGCATATTTCCTCAACAATGACATCATGTGGACACTTGGCATGCCGCCTTCTCGGGGTCTTGTCGAAACTCAGTAAAGCTCTAATCTTCTGTCGTCACATATTTGAATGGATGATGTGAAACTTGTCTTACATTTCATTTATTAATGCTAACTTTTTTCTGTCGAATATTACTTTGTCCTCACATCTTGATTTAATACGTGGATGAATTCATTTGAAGTTGTTTGTCTTCATCAATCTCTATCTCTACTACTTAAAAAGAATGTAAGGTCTCATGTTTCACTTTTCTTCCCACCACCCATTCGTCCAGCCTTTCCTGTATACGATAATCAATCACCTTAATTTACTTAGCTTCTAAACTAACTTCACTTTAATTTACTTACCTAATTTCTCATCAAACTATAAGGTAAATCAAGATTTATTAAATATTTATTTACACAATCACATTAATATGGGCAGATAATCACAAGCTAACATACTAATATAATATTTATATCATGTTGCGACGCACGAGCATAGTCCTAGTATAACTAAAAATCCACAAGTTATGTTTCCATCCGTTCTAACGTGTAAAGGTTGCAAGTGCTTAGCGACAAAGACAAGGTGATGCATATTAATTGTAAGTGGCTCCACATTGCACTTAATTTTGCAGAGACTTGGTGGAGTTGCAGATGAAGATAAAATACTCAGCATAGCACGAATAAGACATCAGCATCGAGCCATCGACTACATACTTAATTAATTTTCACCGCAATTCGACTAATTAAATTAAGGCATCCAAAGATCTTTCCTACTTCTTTGTCTTCTCCTTTTATCGAAGTGTCACTCTGAAGCGCGCGCGCCCGGCATGAGATTGTGATATTCACCAGGGACGAATTAGCACGAGAAATATTGTTAGCTCCAGAGATAAATGAGCTAGGTCAAATCAACACATCAAGCGTGGACATCAGCTCTTGTAGTTTAGTTTACCTAGCGTATTGTAGGGGGTGCAAAATATCATTTTTACCTGATTTAGGCGACATAACCAGATTTGGTTGAAAGGACTGTTTTCTCCCATGCATTATTGGCCTCTGGAAAGGGAGGAGCCATTCAGAGGCCTCTAGCATTGGAGCGACTGTCACTGCGGTGTCACTGCCCTATATCTATATAAGGCAAAACTTTCCGTTGCTTCTTTGGGTAGCGCTGCATGCTCACTAAATAATTTGGAGGGGACTTGCTAATCATAACATCTTCTGCAAGCTTAGGAAGGATTTGAGGTAAGTAGTGTACTGAGTTTGGACAAGACTCCTCTTATAGTAACGTACATACATGGATCTCTTTCTCCTTCTGTATTACATTCAGTTTGGTTTAGAAGGTTCTCGGAAACTTTTCAACCATCTATCTAGGTTAAACTGTGCTTTTTCTTTCCTAATTAGAAGGTTCCTCTCCATTATTTGCATCCATCCAAATTAAGTAGGCAACATGGACGACTCCGCCCTGTTCATGGAATGGGCCATGGACACGCTGGAGCAGGAGCACCCAGACCCGGTGGTGGTCCACGTCAACGGCGACTCCGGCGAGGCAGCCTTTCCCTCGCTTCAGGCGCTCCGTGAGCAGCGTCTCGTCTTCGAAGAGCTGATTACGGGAGCCAATCCGGCAAACAGCGCGAGCTCCGGCGAAACTACAGACGGTAGCGGAGGTTCAGGCAATTTCTCGTCCCCGGCGGCCATGGAGCACGACGTCTGGCGCCCGTCCCCGAACTCGGCCAGGTGCGCTCCGAAGCTTTGCAGGAACGGTGGGGGCACCAGCCTTCCCGTGACGAGCTGGAATTTCTGCGCCGCCTCCGCGCTGCCGGCCAGTGACGGCACACTGGACAGCGGCAGCGCCGGGGCCGGGCCTGTCGTCCCGGAGATGGTGTACGGGTCCCAGCCGACGAGGAGGACCGCCGCAAGGAGCCCTACCAGCACCGGACCCGTGTCGTCGGGGCCGCCGTACGCGCAGGACCATATCATGGCGGAGCGGAAGCGCCGGGAGAAGATTAACCAGCGCTTCATCGAGCTCTCCACCGTCATCCCCGGCCTCAAGAAGGTGCGCGCTCCACTTTGAACACCTGCACTTAGTTCTTCTTCACCACGAAAATAAATCATCTCAGTGTAGATCCATATGATTGATTCAGATGGACAAGGCGACGATCCTTTCCGACGCGACGAGGCACGTCAAGGAGCTGCAAGAGAAGATCAAGGCCCTGGAGGCAGCCGCCGGCCGCAGCAGCAGGAGCAACGAGACCGTGGTACTCATCAAGAAGAAGCCGCGCCACGCCGACGCCGCCCTTTCAGACCAGAACGGCTTGACCTCGTCGGCGTCATCGGGGGCGCCTTCTGGGGGGAATAACCCGCTGCCGGAGATCGAGGTGCGGTTCTCGGAGACCGGCGTCATGGTGAGGATCCTCTGCCACGACGTCCAGGGGGTGGTGGTGAGGGTGCTGTCGGAGGTGGAAGAGGGGCTCCACCTCACCGTCACCCACGCCAATGTCATGCCCTTCACGGCCTGCACTGTCATCATAACCATCACGGCCAAGGCAAGTTTCATTCCTTGATTTCACATTTCCAACCAATTATTCACAGTAGGTAAATGATAGCAGCAAATATCTCCGCGGAACAAATGGATCATATATACATAAAAGTCAAGTAAGATGTTTCATCAACCCAACATATATGATGCTCCCTCCATTCACTATTATAAGATGTTTTGAATATTTCAATATAGACTATATATAGACTGAAATGAATGAACAAACACACTGCGTTTATATACATTTGAATCAGAAAAAAGTTAGAACATCTAGTTAACGGAGGGAGTATATTCCATTGATAATCAACCATTGTTACACTCGCTTCATAATGAGGTATTCTCAATATTAGCCATTATAATTATTTTGAATATAGTTGCCGGGCACGGAATTTCTAGACCCACTTCTACATGTATCTCAACATGTGGACATCAAACGGCTTAATTAGAGCATCGTCTTAGATATAGGACAATCTCAGATGACTTAGATTTAGCTAAACCGAAGTGATTAGCAACTTGGACCAAAAAGACATTCATGTTTCGAAGACAATGTGATTCCAATGCTCGAAAGTTTTGTTTTAAACTGGGCTATTTACACTAAAACTTATATTCATTGTTTTAAGCTGAATAGTTCGAAGCATTCAACAAAAAAAATATTGGCCCCGGCAAAACTTAAAAATTGGATATCGATCATACCGTCATAGTTGTTCTACGATGGCCTTAACTAATGTTCTGTACAAAATACATAATCTATCCCGCATTGTGAGGAAGCTTCTTAATTTGCAAGGCATGGTCAACATGCTTAGAAAATTCCACAAACGTACTATCGTAGAGCCTACATATATATTTGATGACGAGTAAAGCTACATTTACGGGGAATTTCTTATGGACTGTACGGACGAGCTGATATCGTGAGATTTGGTTGGAGAATAAAAGGGTAGGGGCCCTAACCCAGTGAAATTCAGGGCGGAGGGGGTATTTAATATTGAGTTTGGAAGGTTCCGTAGAATGTTTGTAAATGGTGTAGCACTTTCGTGTGATGACCATTAATTTTTATTGAACAAAAACATAATTGTCAATCTAGGCAATCATGCATGTTCCCCCGGGAAAAAGAGCTAATCATGTTTGTTCATACGTATTATATTCATCTGAACGAAGTAGGAGAATACAATGCTGGTCAATAGCTAGTTCGCATTTTGTTTTCAGGTGGATGAGGGCTTCACCGTTACGGCAGAGGAGATCGTAGGAAGACTCAACTCTGTGCTGCAATTGCATAGCAGCTGCACTTCTACCGATGAAAAATGAAACAAGAAAATATAACATGTCATATGTATAGTACGGAACACATTATCCTGTATAATTATATTTGGAAGTGGTGAGAGGGAGGGCATGCAGGCAGGCATGCATGTTTCTGACGAGAATGTCTAGCTGAACCATGCATTCGCATGTATCTGTTGGTGCAACGACACCAACGGCAAAAGCTTGCTGAAATATCAAGCCAAGTAGACGATTCCAAACGAAAATGACTGGCGTCTGGCTGCATGCAAATTGTGGACATTGCTTTCTGAATATTCTGGTAATAATATCCATTCATAAGGCGTGTACTATATATGTATACACTACCACAGGGAATCCTAGTTTTTCGGTCAGTCCATAGAGTTGGTTTTGGACGAAAAATTCAGCCAACACAAAATAATTATAAAAATCATTAGTTACGGATCTATAGGAAAACCGACTCAAAGAGTTCTTTCTTTAGGTTGGCTTGAAGAAACCAACTCAACAATTATTTAATTGCAAGTTGTAGAAAAAACTCAAGTGGTTTCTTATCCAACCATCTAGGATAATCCATGCCCAAAAAGCCAAACAACAAGGAAACCAATTATCCTCCCTCTCAAACCAAAACCCTAGTGTCATCTTCTCCCCTCCTGTCTCCCCAGCGACACAAACGAGCCCCTGTGCATCTGCATCTGCGATCCCATGCCTCCACCGTTAAAAGCCTCCATATAAAGTAATTTTGGCCCTCCAACAACACAATCTCAAGAATTATTCAAGACATCGTAGATGCATGCATGCAATGAAATTGGTTATTTTAAGGGAAAAACGTACATGACACCAAAATGCCATGCTGGAGTGGCCAATGGCACGAACCAAGGCATTAACATCAACCGCCGTCCTTGACAACGCCCAACTACGACAAATGTCATCCGACCACTTAAGTTCAGATGAAAGATTTTCACCATGACGTAGCTCTGGTGAACCGGATTCGACTCCAACAAGCCCAAGCGGTGAGGTTGGTTCCTTATAAAAATGGAAGGTTATTGAGTTTCCGGATTTTTAAGTTGCATACGCTCACATGTGTTTTGGTGCAAACACACACAGACAATGTGCTGTAGCGACTCTGGGGTGTCTGCAAGAAGTTTGTCAGAGCCAACTATTCAAAAAATATGACGTGGAATCATCCTTCGGCCGCGATTCGTGCTCATAGATCGAACGGCGGATGCGGTCGCCGGGAAATGCCAGAACTCTGGCGTTCGCCGGATAGCATTTCACTATAAAAAACATCTTCATGCTCTGCAACTTCGACCCAGTTTTCAGTAGTGAGTGTGTATTTGTGTCACTACGTGTACTTCTACATTGTAATCGGAGTTTTAAAAAGGTCCACCTGGCCGGCGGCCGCCAAGAAATGGTGAGAAAAGAATGAAAAAACTAGTGGTACTGCAGTTGGAGGACAACACCGACACTTCCCCATTGTTGCATGAGCGGACTGATCAGTCAAGTTGTGATTTTGAAGGTTCAAACTTGTAAGTATCAGCTGACGTGACGGAAAGAACACTATTGCTACAACCAGGCCGCACAGGAAGTGCATTTGGTGCGCTCGCCCGGTTGGGCTGCATTTGCATGGCCCCTACCCTACCCACCCACGTGGCCTTGTCCCTAATATGTCGAATACTATTACGCTAGTACGTAGTTAATTAACGCCGCCCCCGTGTTTGCCACCTCGCTAGGGGAGCAGACCAACCCTTTTTCTGCACAGACCTGTAGGCTGTAGCAGCCATGTTGAACCATGTCCGCGTCCGCGTCCGCCATGTTGAACCCCGCAGCAGGCTGCTCCGCCTCCTCCTCCTTCGGATAGGCCACCTCCATCGGCTCCGGTAGCTGCCCTTCTTCCTCCTCCTCCGACTATTGCTGCTCCTCCTTTTCCAGCTCTAGCGAGTCTGTAGGCCGCCCAGCAGCGATGCGGGCAGCACGCCTCGCCTGGATCTACGCGATCTGCCTCCGGTGCTCCGGCTTCAGCATAGCGTATGCCGTGATCTTGCGCCGGACCATGACGATGCCGGAGAGCGTGGGAGAGCGGGAAAAAGGAGGCAGGCGAGCTCGGGTAGCGGCACAGAAAGGGAGGAGGTGGATGGGCTAGGGTTGGGGAACGCCGGCCAGCTTAAACAGCCGGATTTGTCCTCTGGCGGCGAGCTAGAGCGGTGTTACGTGATGTTCACACCGCGGTGACGGAGGAGGTGTCTGTCGGACCGTCGGGTTTCCGGACGATTCCGCGTGGGACCCCATCGTTAGTCCTGCGTGGCGGGCGCCCCCATATACCTCCCGTATTTGGGCTGGATATGAGGGTGTGGGTCAGCCCGAACGTTTCAGGCTAGTTTGAGGTGCCCGTCTGGGTCAGATTTTGGTGACCGAGCGGGCCGCCCAGACGTTTGAGGCCGGTTTGGTACGCTCGGCTATAGATGCTCTAAGTTGCTTTGGCTACATTGTGATGGTACTTGTTTCATCAAACTAGGGATGCAAGTGGAGCGTGTCGTATCCTCCATGGAGGCGCCGTCTTGGGAGGCTTGGGTGTTGTGGGGAGAGTTATCGTGGGTGGTGGGCTCGGTGTGGCAGCTCCAGTCACGGCGACGGTGTGGAGGTTAGCAGGAGGAGCGGCGTTGGATCTACCGCGTCGACGACGACGAGTATTGGTGGCATGGTGCGGTTGAATCTCGATGACAGATGCGTCTGGATGGACGAGCGCATGGCGGTGACGCTGTTTGGCACCGTGGCGGCGTCGACGGCAGGCCTGGCAAGGTCATTACATGAGTGTCCACTCTGAAGATAGATTGGTGGAGGACGGCGGCGATGACCCATGAAAGTGCGTCAGACTAATTTGTGCCCTAGACCCGGTATGTGGCTTGGTTGAGGCCTCCGGTTTTAGATGTTAGGCATTTGGGCGATGTCTGTTTGGTATTAGGCTTAGACTATCAGCATCCCTTCATCAAATGAATAGGAATAGTGATAGATATTGCTAAGATGATGGCTTCAGACTATCCAACGTACTATTTTATAAAATCTTTATAAATAATTAATAAAATGACTGCATGCATCGCTCTGACACAGATGGCAAGGGTAATCTTCCTTTTCTAAAAAAAAAGTGAACCGTGTCCCCGTACGTCCGCCCACGACGGCCGGATACGAATTGATGATGTTCAAATTACACCCCTACGGATGTGTGCGCACACTGTCCGCCTGACACACACTACTTGAGGAATCATGTAAAAAGGATGAGTTGGGAAAGAAAAGTTAATGCAATTTATCCTTCTTCTGATCACAATTAGTTTTATCCAATATATTTGGTCACAATTAGTTTTATCACACCTCACCATACATGGCACCTCATCAACCACACTACTTGTGTTTCTCCTTACATGTATGGGAAATGCTACTTACGGTATTTCTCTCAACATGCATGTTGTTGGGCTATATTCAAACTTTTCTTACTTTGAGTTCAAATATGTAGATTCACGAGGTGAAAATATGCAGTGTGTGAAAGATAGACTTGTTATACAAACAATTGTTATTTTCTACAAATATGTTCCTACAAATATTAATGAGAACGATGTAAATATATAAACGGTGTTTATTGAAAAGATGGAGTAAATATTACATCATGTGAAGGGACAAGAATACTATCTAACTGACAATATCCCTGCTCCTTTTATGTAATCTTAGCATAATATAGCACTTTGCCAGTAGAGAAATACTTAGTATTTTGTTGTTGCCTTATAAAAAGTTGGAGTGGATCAATTTTCGAGCCGTTGGATTTCGATCGAACGGTTGGCATGCCTCTTCTTACTCAGCCTATCTTCCTCCTCCCTCACACGTAATGCCAGCCATACCATCGGCACAAACATGGCATCCCCCATCCGCACCGTTGCCCCGACCTGCCCCAGCCGTTGCCCCCGCCCAGCAATGCTCTTGACCTTCCCTATAAAGTCTAAACCTCACCATGATCTCCGGTGTCCAACGATCTGCACACCTCGTACTTGCACAGTAAAGTCTTGAACAACTGGGAAAATATCTGGTGCACCGGAGCTTGTGGTGCTAACGGTGCACCAAGCTCATATTGTGCTTTTAAAATATTCAAGAAATTCTGAAAAAATAGCACACTCACACAATATCAATGTAGGTTGTCACAATAATTCAAGTCGAAATTCGAAACATAACTCGAAAAACAAAAATGACAAATTCCACACTGAATAGTACATAACATAACTTGAGCTTTAGATTTGGCCCATTATCACAGTGATGTCAAATTTGTCATTTTTATATCTCAAAAAATATTTCAATTTTTTATATGAAATTTTGTGACATCATACATTGATATTGCATTAACATTGAATTTCAGATTTTTAAAAATATTTTATGGCATCCGGTGAACCTCGGTAGCAAAGCAAGTGCGGGTGCACCGGATACATCCCCCACTTCAACTGGCTATGCAGTCTCCCGGCCGATCATTTTTTTTATGTGCGGGTCGTCAGGGCGGGTGCAGATGAGCTCGGGAGCATAAACGCAGCACCCATGTAACTCTCGTTTCATTTGGCACATTCAAAATCAGCAACTGTAGTTTGAAAATGTGTGTGTGTGTTGGGGGGGGGGGGGGGGGGGGGGGCGTTACATATGCATCACTATTTGCTTGGGCAACATGATTGCAAAAAAGAAAGAGGGTGTGTTTCACAGGAAACATTGTTCTCGGTGCTGTGTGTTTGTGTCGACACAGCCTGATTCTGATCCAGTACTAACTTTTGTCCGGTGTTTCCGATCAAGAAAGATTCTGCTGATCTGAAATTAGTAACGTGCGCTCGGTCGGTCTAAGATTGGTGCACACGGATGGCTATCTTCGGAAGATTAATTATTTTATTAGTTGCAAATTAGCATAGCACGTACTGTTCCAGATCTCCATACCCAATACTATCATGTCCGCCCAATTTGCTTGGCTTGCATGGAGATTTGCACGTTAGGTTATCCATCAGTGGCTTTAGCTGAATCAGTGACGTTGATTAGTACATGATATTGGGACAAGGTGCGGCCACATCATCGTATCATGGGTTGCTTGTATCTGCTGATCTGTGGGGTTAAGCGTATCTTTTTGGTGCGACTAGGCCGTATAATCGCTATCCCATGAAATATTTTTGTATTCCCTTTTGGTGGCCTTTGGAGAGAATGGGAAATTAATGAGCCTTCTTGTTTTGATTTTGAGTGAGCATCTAGAAAGTGTATTTGTTGTTGTTGGCGGAAAACAACGGTGGTTTGTCTTTTGTTGTGAAGAAGGGTTTGAATCTATTATAAAAGTTCATAATACGTGCAAAGCAGCCTCAACGTAATAAAATTACGTCAAGGTCCTTGGATAACCAAACGACGGCTCCCCTGCTGGAGCCGGCGGAGTGGGTGGCGACACTTTTTCATGCCTTGCTCCTCGAGCTCCTTCTTCAACAAGCGACAACCAGCCAACTTTACTACCGTTGGCGAGCTTGCGAGGTTAGGTCTCCCCGGATCTATCTAGATGGATTCAGAGTGGCCGTCCAACCTTATTCTCCGAGACGCGAACTATTTCTCATATTGTTGTTGTCGGTGTCTTCTAGTTTCGATCGTTGACTTCTCGGCTGCGACAACACTTCCCTTACTCTGATCATGTTTCAGAGGTCCAGAGATGGCGTCTAGCTTCACTCATGATGCATAGCTGTCGAGTGCAGAAGGAAGACTTCGTCGATTTCCCCAAGGATCTCAGTGTAACTTTTAATTTCTACAATGATGCTCTTGTAAGCGCTGATCGACGATAATATATGACGTTTGACCTTTAAAAAATCTCATGACGGCCGTAACTTGGCTAATTTTGTGACATATTAGGATTAAAAACACCGAGAAAAAAAAGTAAAGGTTAAGCATGCATAGGTTGTTTTCCTGTACCCGTAACATTTTCCGTCAAGCTCAGCCACTTGATAAACAATAGGGTCTGATGACCTTGTCTGCTTGTGATTGTACAAAAGGAATAATAAGGGAGCCTACTCACGCACTGATCGCATTTACAGTGATAGGTAATTGCCCGTGCGTTGCACCGGAGGCCTGAATATTCAATTGGTTTCACATTAATTGTGTTTTGTTTAGGATCCTCCTGCACATCAAATAGCATTGTTGATGTTTTTAACCTTTAAATCATCCTACTTCTTTGTCCTCCCGTATTCTTTGTCTCCCCAATCCATCCACACCATTGTCATTAATGGTACATCCGGTTTACAATCATCCAACCCTTCGACAATACGAAGGTATGTTGCGAACGGGCAAGCGCCAAGTCAACATGCTGATTACTGTAAAAGTACATCAGATTAGCGTTCCTTAAAATTTGGCATCAAATAAAAAATGTAGAAATACTTATTGATACATAGCTAGTACAAATGTAGAGAAAAATAGAAATGTAGAAAAATAAACCTTCTAAAATGTGTGGTACGTGGTTTGCTTGCAGACATTCTTATATGTCTAAGTTTTTCAACATAAGTAAGATTCATTGTGCATTATGCATCAAATATATCAAAACTGAAGTTGGGTGGATGGATGTGTAATTGATCCAGTGTTGCATAGATCAAAAATATTCGACGAAGCGTCCACTCATTGGCCGTGTTATTTAGGCCGTTCACAACCATCAACCGCATGGCGAAAATATTGTAGTGAAGCCCTCTATGTTGAACCCCGCAGTTCTGAATCTACACCTTGGCACTCAATAGCAAAGCCGACGACTGAATTTGCATTGTAGAAAACAACATCATTTACTAACCTTTCTCCTTAAAAAACATTCGAAATCAACAATAAAAACTCTTGCAGCAACCCAATCTAAGTTAATTTGTCTGGTAGAGAAGTACATGTTGCCGGGGACAGGAGTGACGCCACACCCAGCAGAGCGGCTAGATGGGCGCCCAGCAACTACAGCTCGGCGTAACCACTTTGGCGAACGGGGTTGTCCAGGGCGAGCGTTTGACTTTGATCGGGCACCACTAATGTGCTGATGATTTAAGGCAGCACCCATTCATCATTCATATACTTGCATCTACTCCAACATATGACATGTGTTCAGGCTTGCACTGCTAGGGCATATGATAGGTGTGTTCCTGTAATTCATTCAGTGAAAACAACAAGAAAAATTGAAACGTCAAATCAATAATGGTTGGACAATTTCCAACGGAGAAGAAATCAATGAAAATCTTACCCACATCCACACCCACACACGTCAGTAACCAGGACTCGCCCTCGTCCTTTCTGTATGACACCGTGGAGGAGGGGCCGCGGAGCACGCGTGTAGCACAACACCATGAGGGCTGAGGAGCACGAGTCCATATCAATGAAGGGCCGGATACGGGGAAGCAAGTGTTGGCGAAGCGTGGTGGTGGAGGTCGAGCGGCGACCGAGGAGCTAAGGAGGTCGAGTGGCGGCAGAGGAGCCAAGGAGGTCAAGGCACGGCCGTGGATGTCTAGCGGCGGCCGCGGAGCCAAGGAGCGGCGGTCGCCGAGGTCGAGCGGCGGCCGAGGCTGGGGCTGGGCGAAACCCTAGCGTCGCCCATTTGAGGCCGTGAGGAGGAAGGAGTGCGTGTGCTTTTTTTTGAGACAAAGAGCTGCTCTATTCATAGCACAATATTACACAGACACCCTCTGAACAGAAAGAAAATACAACAGAAAAGCACAGCCGGCCACCGAAACACTCATCGCCTGAACACGCGCAGACCACGTCGCCATCGCCGGAGCTCACCGAAGCTGGAGAAGACGCCATGCCCACAGGCCGCCTCAGGGGTACAGGAACCCCCGCCATAAAGGTTTTGAAGCCGCATGAGCCACCCGACGCCGGGCGGGATCTCAAGTCGATGAACGCATATCGGCGGCGACACCAAGAGCCAACCACGGCATCAGCATACTCCGAGAGAACGACACTCTCCGAACGGAACCGGAGAGGAAGAAGACGACCAGCATCTCTTGAGAGGGAATCAAACCTGCAGCTCAACCAAACACCTCCTACACTCCAGGACCCCACCTCCACGCCACCGATGGATACTTCGCCGGCGCAACAACAAAGAGGAGGGGGAGATAGATACTCACATCGCCAGGACGGCGAAGCCGCCACACCGCCCTGCCTGAGAATCCAAGAACTCGCGGGATCTACAGATTCGTGAGGACCAAAATCACTTCTCCATCCGACGGCGCCACCATCGGAGGGGAAGGCCGAGACACCGCTCGATCCGTAGATCATCAGGAGATACACGCCGCCCAGTCCCCAACAAATCAACAACAAGCAAAGATTTATTGGACGGAGAAGGAACGAGTGACCAAAAATCCTTCGGCAACGGCGACCTCACCGTAAGCCGCCACCACCAGGAGCACGTCGGACAGGCAGCCGACCCCCGGCCGGACAACCACCACCACCCACGAGCTCGACGACGCCACACCGGAGGAGAGCATCGCCATGGGGAAAGCTGTGGGACGAAACATGTCGCCGCCGCCGCCACCCCCATAGCACTGACGACGATCAGGCAAAACAAGCTATTTACACACCGGACGTGCGGATCCGAGGTTTCCCCACCCTCCCGCCGCCGAAGCAGCCGGCGGAGGGGAGGGAAACCAGCGGCGGCGCCGGCGGATCGACGGGAAAAATCAGTCGCTTCCCTTTCACCTCGCACATGTACTATAGAAGGAGGGGAGTGCGTGTGCTTGTGCGCGTAGGCTGGCTCGCTCGGGCTGGGCTTTGGCCTTTGGCCCATGTGCGGACGATCGAGGAGCCACGAGCGACGAGGGAAAATCTGGCGTCGGACCAAGGTAAGAGGGGAAACGGAACGTTGCGTTTTTTTAGGTAGTAGAGACTAGTCTACCTCTGTCCTTTTTTCCATGAAAAAGGTACGCTATTTGACGTCCAGAATAGTAGTGCATGTGCACGCGGCCCCTCTATCTTTGCCACGATCGAGTGCATTTTGATATAAAAGCAAGCCGTTGTACGGAGAACTTGCAACTTGTCAGGAGCTAACATAATCAGTCTTGCTAAACCTCGGTAGACTTAGACTTGATTATGTGTCAGCCGATGCTATATTCGTGATATCTTACAAAATAGTATGTGAATTATTTTTCATTCTTATATGTTATGTCACTTAACTGAAACCTAGCATAACGACATCAATCACACTGACAATGGAGCATCGCATCGACATGAGAACCAATACGTGATCCGATGGTTAGAAGGGCGATTGTATCCCATGTCTATCAGGGATCAAATCATATGTTTTAATATGTGTGTTGCATCAAGGCGGAGTATTCTTTAAATCCATAGCCTACCGATGTTTGTGATGAATTCGTCAATCTCCATGAGAAAGTACCTTGTCCACATGTCCTATTGATGAAAATAGCTACCGAATTTTTTATAACTTTTTTGCGGGTAAAATTAACAACATGTATGCGAACCAACCTGTGATTGGATGGTTAGAGGGATTGTGGTATTCCCAGCCCATCAGGGTTCAAATCCCGATGCTCGCATTTATTTCTGGATTTATTTCAGGATTTCCGGCGATGCGCATTCAGTGGGAGGAGACGTTCCCGTCGACGACGAGGTGTCTACGGTGACTTCGTAAATTTCAAGATGATATGCCGGCTCAGTCTTTCGAAGATGTTCATAGGGGTGAATGTATGCACATGTATATGAGCGCTTGTGTCTGTACTGATATTAAAAAAAATTAACAACATGTATGCAAATTAGATAAGACGTGGCGATGACCTGGCTCTACCACGACCTGCTGGAGCTATCTATAAATGTGACACGCCATAACATACATCCATGGAGAACGGCATAAAAGCGTGAGGCTGGATTGGGACAGGACGCGCCCAAATTTCAGCTGATTCGGATGGCTTGCTCTTGCTACGTCTCCATGCAATCATTTGCTCGCAGCCGGGCTCCCCGTCTTCTTCTCGCGAGGTAATTGTCTGCGGTTGCCGCTCCGTCGTCTTCTTGCACCGCCCTCCCCTGCCTTTTGAGCTCGCAGCAAGTGGCCGCCGGTCGCGTCCGGCTACCCCTAGATAAATAGAGCTGTCCAAGCTCTGCATTTTCATGTGATTTCTTTGGTGCGCGCAGCTCCTTCAGGTGCTAGCTAGAAGCAGTATGTATCATCTGGAGACCATGGACGACTCCAGCTTGTTCATGCAGTGGGCCGTGGACACGCTGCAGCACGAGCACCCGCCGCTCGCCGCTGCCTACGCCGCCGGCGACAACTTCCCATCACTGGAAGAGCTCCGCCGCTCGGCGTTGCAGCACGGCACGGCTCCGGCGGGAATGGCGGTGCAAGATGGCCACCGTCACTTAGCCACCGATAGCTGGAGCTCTGGCGACAGCGGCCATGAAAACACGTCTGCCGCGGTCGTGGAGAACGACGCCAACTGCGCGACGACCTGCAGCGTCGGCAGCAGCAACAACTACCTGCCCATGAGCTGGAACTTCACCTCGGCCGTGGCGCAGCCGAGCAACGAGGCGGCGCCAAGCCCCGCCACCGCTCCCTCAGCTAGAGCGCTCGACGGCCCCGGCGTGGTGGAGCAGGCCCACGTGTCGCCGCCGTCGAGGAGAGCCTCCGCCAAGAGCGCCGCCAGGGCCGGGCACGCGCCGTACGCGCAGGACCACATCATGGCGGAGCGGAAGCGCCGGGAGAAGATCAACCGGCGGTTCATCGAGCTCTCCACCGTCATCCCCGGCCTCAAGAAGGTCCGCGTCCGCGCCTCTTCTTCCACATCCATACAGTATCCAACAAGGGAAATTTGTCAACTGATTCATTGGCCAACTAATTAACTCGCTCAGATGGACAAGGCGACGATCCTGTCGGACGCCGTGAGGTACGTCAAGGAGCAGCAGGAGAAGCTCAGGGCGCTCGAGGACCGCAACCGCAGGAGCGCCGCCGTTGACTTGGTGGTGCTCGTCAAGAAGTCGCGCGCCGCCGTGCCGGAAGACGATGACGTCGGCGGCTGGTGCCCGTCACCATCTGCAGGGGCGGTAGCCGGAAGCACGACGGCGACGACGACCGGGAGCGCGCTGCCGGAGATCGAGGCGAGGATCTCGGAGAGCGACGTGATGGTGAGGATCCACTGCGAGGACGCCAAGGGGGTGCTCGTCAGGCTGCTCGCCGAGGTGGAGGGGCTACACCTGAGCATCACCCACGCCAATGCCATCCCGTTCCCCGCTTGCACTCTGATCATAACAGTTACTGCAAAGGCAAGTTACTCCCAACAATCTGCTGCCCACGAGGAAATTTCGTTCTACCGTTGCGGCTTCGATTACATCGTCTTTGGACAGAAGTTCTTTTACTGTATTTTACACAATTCTCTACCAGCAATTGTTTCACTGAGTTTCTAGTGAGTGTTCTGTATTTTCTGCTTGTTTTTTCTGGGACGCCGATAAATCCCAAGCATTCGAGATTTGCCGATTGCAAATGAAATGTTTTCTATGACAATTGATATACGCGAGGGGTGACAAATTTAGTTGACAAACACGGCAATTCCGAACGCTCGGGATTTATCATTTTGTTTTTCTTTCATGGTTTGTACTCCTAGACTGACATTGTGGTTTCAGTTAAATAAAATAGGAGAAGCAAAGCATGTTTTTTTTGTGTGGCAAAAGCAAAGCATGTTTTTTTTTTTGCGGCAAAAGCAAATCATGTTTATCCTTACATTAATAGTTGTGGTTGAAATGCAACAGAACTGAACTGAGAAAACTTTATTTGGACACCAACTGACGGATGGAACGACATTGTTATCTTGTCAGGTGGACGACGGCTTCAGCGTCACGGCGGAGGACATTGTTGGCAAGCTAGAGGCGGCGTTGCCTGCAGCCACGTGATAGGGGCTCCGGGAGAGGTCAAGGTGCAAGACACACGAAGCGCTTCGTTCAAACATGCTGGCAGAGTGTCCGTCACGGCAAATTTCGTGCAGAGATCACGGCAAATTTCGTGCAGGGATCACGGCAAAACTGTCTCGCCATGCAAATAAATTACTTCTCGTCACGCGCGCATGATGCAACGAGTGCATCAGGCCATAGAATAATGAGAAAAGTGTGTTTTTGTTCCGACAAGTTCCCAAAAGTATAGACTTTGCCCCTCAAGATATCTTGATAGACATTTGGTCCTTCATCAAGTCTCGAAACAGGATAAATTTCGTCCAAAACCATATTTTGAACATGTTGACTGGATATGACCACCACGTAATCTGCTCTTGGTGAACAGAATCTGAATTGTTTTGGTATCCGATATCTTCAAGTGTGCAAGGTGCGTGCAAAATCTCATGGTCTTTGGACACTCGAGGACCTCATGGCAAAAAGATCTAGTCTAGATGAAGAATAAATTCAAAAAAATATGGAAAGACAGAAAAAAGAAAACATCTTAATATCTTTTGCATTCAAGATGTTCCAATGCACAATTCCTCGTGTTTGGAAATTCGAGAAGCTCGTGGCAAAAAAGAGAGCAAATTTGAGCCAACTTTTTTTTGCTAGAGCTCCTTGAATATTTGACAACAAAAAATTGCATGGGCATAGCACACCTAGTATCTTGGGTTCCAAAATGTTTTAGATTTTCTTTAAAATGGTTTGCATTTTTTAAAATTCACTGTTCACCTAAGTAGATTTATTGTTTTTTGGCCATGAGCTCCTTGAGTTTCCAGACACTACGAAATTTTGCACACACCTTGCCCAAGCGTATTAGATGCCAAAAAAATAGATTTTTGTATTTTCTTATCTATTTTTTTTCAAATTTACTCTTCATCAAGGGCAGATTACGTGGCGGTCAAACTGGCCACATGGTCAAAATCTGGTTTTGGATGAAACTTACCCGGTTTTTCGACTTCCTTCCCACACTGGCGGTCAGGCTTTGGAGCAAATTTCATACTCGATATTTCCGGCCTACAAAATTGAAGGCTACGAGGTCGTTGATGAAGCGAGCTCCATAAAGTATGGCGATCGGAAGCCATTGCGCTAAAGTATAATTTTAGACCGACATCATCATATTAATGGTTATTATGGTGATGTGGTGGGCAAGCATGCCAAGCGTGCCGGTGACCGACGTGAATCTCGATTTGAATGTGATGTATTATGTCGGAACAGAAGCATACACAGTATGTGTACTTGCACACCGCTCAAATAATTGATCGCTTGGACGAAAATGACCGGTTATACGGAGTATAATATACACCTGCAAGTTGCGAGTTTCCATGCAAGTTGATCGCATGCTTAGTTCAAGCAAGGACGGAACAAATACACTTTTGTTTGCTATGCGAGCGGCTTGTGTATCATCCACGTCGGCTAGCTAGAGTTGATTAACGCTAAATTCAGATTGATCAGTACTCCCTTCGTCCATAATATAAAAACGTTTTTGACATTGCTGTAATGTTAAAAACATTCTTATATTTTGGGACAGATGGAGTACTAATTGTGATCAGTTAGTGATTTGATGTTGTGTCTTGGTTTTTTTACTGAGAGGGGATGTAAGTTGGCACGTGATGTATCCGTATGCATCATCTCCTGCTACTGACATATCTTACCAAACCACGGAATATGCATGTTTTAGTATGCATGAGCTTACGTATAACTACGCGCCCTCTCCAAGTTGATTGGACACGCAAAGATATGGCACCCCAATCCGATAATGGGTATACTGAGTTCTGTACGACCATATTTATAACAATAGTAACCCCGCAAAAAATTATAACATAGTATACGCAGATCAGGGAAAGGCAAGTAGGTAGAGTTTACCGGATAGTTTTCTTTCTTTGTTGAGAAAAGTAATACTCAAAAAGGTATCTTAGGGCATCTCCAACGACCACTCGTAATTTTCCTCCTGCATCCATCCACGCACAGGGAGGACCAGTCCGCGGATCGAATGTTGAAGGGTCGTCATCCAACACTAGCCGCATACATTTCAAAAAAAAAATCAACAAACCAGATGAAATTGCAAAGTCGACGGATTTCATATAAACATGACGGGTTTCATACAAACCGGACGAAAACGGTTACATTTTGAACATATTTTCAACTAAAAACAAACCGGACTAGTCTATGGTCGGCGCGACAGGTCTCCAACTCGTCCTCATGACCGGCAGCGGTGAGCACCGAAGGTATAAGCTTCAACGCAAAGGAAGGCTCGCTTTCCCACCGCTCATCGGAGTGGAACCGTCGCCTGATGCTTCTGTCGAAGGGGAAGGGTCCCTACGCTGCACGGACCAAAGTTGGTTCTTGGGTAAGGGGACGTCGGTAGCCCGCGAGAAGGCAAGACACCGGTTGTGTACGCCAGCGGTGCCTCGACGGTGGCCTTCCTGGGACCCAAGCAATGGCGGCCTCCCGTGTTCTACTATTCCTCTATGATGGCGGCGAACACGGACGCACTGGCCAGCGACTCGTCGACCTCTGCGCACCTAGATTATGTCCCTGCCTGCATGGCGCGGCCGCAAACACGGGAGACGCGGGACGACGGCAGCGAACGATGCTCGTGCTGCCGTGCTAGCGTGGAGCAACTCGCCACTCCTCCTTGAGCTGGCCTGTAGCTACGAGTTGCTGAACCACGCGCCGACTTGGGGCGGCAACTGGCTCCATCAGGCTAGGCGAGGGAGGTAGAGCAGCGAGTTTCCTCGCTCGTATCCGGCAGGCTCGGCGGGCCATCCAGCCAGCTTTTATGCCGGAGAGCTGCTCTTCATGCTCGTCAGAAGCCATTGAAAGAGTGGAGAAAATGATGGAAGGAGAAGATGGGGAGCGGCGAACTTGATGATGCGATTTTGTCCGTCGTTTGACCTCGTTTAAATGGAGGGCTAAAGGAATAAGCTTGCCCGGCATTGTGTTTGCGTTTAATGCTGATCCGATCGTAAACCGACGCGTAAACAGAGTAGGTTCCTCAGCTTTTACACGGGTTTAAAAAAAATGTTTCAATGCGGTGATGAGACGATGGTCAGTCGAGCATGCAGCTGCGATGCGCGTGCAGCAGCGATGCCCTCGGCCAGTGACGGAGACAGTGAGAGGTCGGTCCTCACTGAGCATAGACAAATGTACACTTTCGAAAGTCCAGCATAGACAAATGATTCTCCAATCCCGAACGAGCAAATGTACGTAGTATACAACCCTGTGCATGCGTGTAATGAGGTAAATAATGGTGATGCGATGGGCAAAGGTAGCGTGCCGGTGACCGACGCGAATCTCGGCGCCACATCTTGAATGCAGCGTGTTGTGTCGGAGCAGAAGCATGCATGATGCATGCACGGTGTGTGTAGTACTTGCACAGGCTCAAGATAATAATAATTGATCTGCAGATCGCTCGTACTCTACTTGCACAGCTCAAGATATATCATCTCCGGCCCGGCTGTGTAGGGACTGACATATCTTGTTCTTACCAAACGAAGAACTGGTGTGTGTTTATGATGCATGAGCTTACGTAACTACGCACTCTAAGAACTGGTGTGTGTTTATGATGCATGAGCTTACGTAAATATACTATATAACAATAGTACGCGAATCAGGGAGCACATTTGAGTGTAGTTGGTAGAGCCAGTGGCGGAGCTAGATGCAGACTACGTCTGGGGCTGTGCTATGTTGAGTGATAAACTTCTATGGTTTTCTATGCTTTGTATGAAGAAATTATAAAGGAAGTTGTTTCTAGGCCTGGGGCTATAGCCCTAGCTGCCCCAGGCCTGTCTCCGTCACTGGGTAGAGCTCACCGGAGACCTTTTTCTGCAAGGAAAAGACACTCAAAAGACCTCTTGAATCTGATATTTATCAACAAAAACAGTGCTCTGTCCGGATGGATGGGAATATAAGCCGGACACGAGTTTCCAGGGCTTTGATTTTTCCGTGAAACTTTATGTACACAAATAAAACATGAAGACGAATCCGTGCAACAATTTTCAGATTATTTTTTTAGCATTTAGAATTATGTTTTCTGAAGTGGGTTCATATGTATCCGGGTTCATTCATGCACTTTCCTAAAAATATCTCCTTACATTTGCCCTTGTTTTGAGGGAATCTTGTTACATTTCCCTATTCTACACTCTAAGCGATAAACTGCTGCCAAAACGCACACGCAAAAGCGTCAGGGCCCGGCCTGCTTCGCGGGCTACGAGTGTTAGCCGGTTCTGCTGTTCTTTTCCTTTTGCGGTTTTCTCTATTTTCTATCAGGCTTACAACGGTTTCCTAAGGCAAAAATATATATTAAGAAATGAAAACATGTACTATTTGAGGAAATGTTTCTCCCAAAATTTAAAGAGTATTCACTTATTTTAAAAGGTGTTCATTATTTTTGGAAAAAGTTCGCGATTATAAAAAAGGTCGCGAATTTGAGAATTTTTTTTGTGAACTTTAAAATTGTTTGCGAATTCTAAAAAATGCTCACAGATTTTTAAAAACGTTCAATTTTCTAACATGTTCACAATACTTTAAAAATATTTTTGTTTTTAAATGTTCACAAATATTAACTATGTTCCTTATTTCGGAAAACAAATCCATGGCTTTATAAAAGAAATTAAAACGAAAATACACACTAGCAAAAGGAAATATATGCAATAACATGGTAAGTACACATTGTGATACGATAAGTGCACCGGATAATATTGGAAGCACATGTAGTTGAAAAATTAGAGATGAAATAAGGTTCTCCCTGTGTAGCCCTCGTTTCGATGATGCTTTTAGTGACGTCTGAGGGCGTGTGGAGGTTTGTCTCGGGCGGATCTCGCGGGATTCATTCGGCGTTTGTCTTTGGTAGATCCGCTTGGATCCGATCTCCATTCGTCTACGTTTGTGTGTCTACAGGTTGGATCATTCCGATCTACGCTTCTCCTCATCGACAGCGGTTGCTGCTTTGGTGTGTTGGTCCTCTAGGGTCTTAGCATGACGACTTTACGACTGTCTATTAAAAAATGTTTGTCTGGCTCCGGTGATGAAGGGCGATGACAGCGCCGCGCCTTTGTCTTGCTCCAGTGCTTGTGATCGTCGCTAGATGATTTATGGACCTCAATGTAATTTCTACTTCTGACTTTTTATACGACTTTGACAGTTGATGAATAGATCTGAAGTTTTTCCGTAAAAAAATAGACTAAAAAACATGTAGTTAAAAAATACTGAAATCTATATAGGCATGGGATTTAGTTCCTAAGATATCAAAGCGAGGATTACAAGTGTGAAAACGGTTCATAATTCACACGGACGTTTCAAAATATATTGAGCATTCTATTTTACCAACTTGTCGACATTATTCCACATCAGTTAAAGCTTCAGTCCGCGTTGCACCGGCGTCAGTCATATCGACAAACAATACTACTAGTAGAGGTCAGTAAAAACGACTACATGAGGTCATTATGAAGTGTCTAACTGTCTATCAGTGTAAACGCTGAAGAGAAGAAGGAAAAAAGATCAATGGATGCCGCGCGGATTTTGTACTTGCGGCACTTGCAGGCATGCATGCATCCACCGTGAGTGAGTGAAACTAATTAAAATGCAGATGGGAAGGACGTGAAGTTTTTGCACCAGACCTCAGATGAGCTTGGGTGAACAATAAAATCGATAAATGTCAAAAAAAATGATCAAAAAAATCCGAATTTTTTATGGCAAACTTTGACGAATGTCCTACGAGCTCGGAAAGTTTCATCATGAAATTACATTTGTGGAAGTCATGAAAAAAAACGATACTCTGAAAATGCTATTTTCAGACTCATTTTGAAGCACTGATTCCCCCCCCCCCCCCCCCCCCCAAACATTTTAGAGTGCGGATTCACTCATTTTGCTCCGTGTATAGTCCATATTGAAATCTTTAAAAGGACTTATATTTAGGAATTAAGGGAGTAGATTTAAGTCTATTTTAAGGAAAAAGGTACCTTTTGCCAACATTTTTGAAATTACTCTCTTCTCCATTTCATATTAGTTGCCGCTGATTTAGTATAAAGTACTTCCGCAAAAAAGGAGTATAAAGTAATCAATCAGCGCTTGGAACTGAAACTTTGACCGGTTTGCCTGCTGGCCGGGCACAAACAGAATCCATCGTACGTACTCTCCCTGCAAGTTGCTACTATAGCGAGGCACTGCACTGCACTCCTTGACTGATGCGTCCGACGTCCGTGTATTCTTACCCACCAACTAGACCGATCTCATTTAGTAGACTAATGAGAACTATTGAGTTGGTACTATGCATTACGCCCATGTTGCTATGCCATCTGCCAGATCTTTCTTGCCATCTTTGGGGGAAGATACTGTGTATGCATCCAGGATCGAGATATCTTACCAGCTGAAGGACGCACACATTTTCTTTGAGCAAAGAAATAGTTCATTCGCATCCCCGGGGCCGAGGGTGGACCGTCCATCTTGACCCTAGGTTAACCCTCGTTTAAGTTGCCGGCATCGTCATTTGATCTGGCATAGGCCGGAGGTGGACTCACTGTGGACACTGCAGAGGCGGTCATGCTAACACCTTTAGCTCCAAGTAACATAAAGTGCTCGACCATTGCTTTATATATGTTGGTAGGAAGTTACGAAATCTTATTCATCATCAATTTTGAATAATTTGCTTTGGAACTTGTGGAAACACAACAAACTTTTTTGGTGTGGGGGAAATAGTTATGCTCATAGAAAACGCAAAATCACTTTGTTTTGCTTTCATTGGGAGTTCAATTAAGAAAAAATATGCTCGTTGAAATGAAAAAAGGTAGGTATATTTGCTTTCATTGAGAGTTGAACTCAAGACCTCACGCTTACTAAACGGGTGCTCTAACCAACTGAGCTATGAAAGCTTCTTGCAAATAATTTTAATTGGCAGAACATGTGATCAATTTACGCAGATACTAACCCCACCCACCCCAAAGTCACCATAGATGTGTTGCTATCGACATAAATGTCATATCCTATGGAGATAATATCCCAGTTTAATAAGGTCGTCTTATACTAGAGGTAAGTTGAATACATAGCCGTCGTCTTCTTAGGGCGGCGAGGTTATGATTTCTTGTCTTGTGTGCACAACGGCAAGATCTGTCATCAGGTGCTTCGGAACGGTTCAAGGGTTCAACGATGACGCCTGCGATTCTAGGGCGGGTACTGTTCTTAGGGGCACGTGCACGAAGACTTCCCGATTGTCAAGGTCAAGCCGGCTTCAGCATGGGAGCAGTGACAACGGCGTGCCGATGGCTCGTTCTAGTGGCAGTACTGGTCGTTGGATAGTCCAGAGACCTCGACGCAAATTTTATTATGTTTGAGTCGCGTTGTACTTTCGGTGAACCTTTATAATAGACCTGCGTGTTTCGCATGAAAAAAAATATTCTTATTATGGAAAATCACAATATTTCAAGCAGATCCTAGTAGTTGGCATTGTGCTATATGGGTGTTCTCGCAACAGAGATCACTCGACTTATGTCGTACAGAAGAAAACAATAGTCATTACTCGTGGAAATATGTGAAGTATGTAGGGGGGAAATGCTATGCTCGTATCAAACACCAAAAAAAATTATGTTGGTGGAAAATGCAAAGTCACTTTGATTTGCTTTCATTGAGAGCTGAAAATGGAAAATAAATTTGTTATGCCTCATGGGAAACTTTGGGGATGAAATATTTGTGCTGGTAGAAATGCAAAATCACTTTAATTTGCTTTCATTGAGAGCTCAACATGGGAAAATATGCCCCACTGGAAACTTTGGGGGTTGAAATTTTTATGTTGGTGGAAAATGAAAAATCACTTTGTTTTGCTTTCAGTTAAGAGCTCAACGTGGGAAACAAATTTGTTATGCCTAGTCAAAAACTATTGGGGTGAAATATTTATAATATTTATGTTGTGCAAATGCAAAATCACTTTGATTTGCTTTCATTGAGAGCTTAGTATGCGGGGGGGGGGGGGGATGCTATGCTCACTGAAAACTTTGGGGGTGAAATATTTGTGCTGGTGGAAAATGCAAGATCACTTTGATTTGCTTTCATTTGGGGTGAAATATTTATGTTGTGCAAATGCAAAATCACTTTTATTTGCTGCTATGATCATTGAAAACTTTGGGGGTGAAATATTTGTGCTGGTGCAAAATGCAAGATCATTTTGATTTGCTTTCATTGAGAGCTCAACATGGGGAACAAATAAAAGGAGCAAAAAAATACAGAAATTGAAAACTTTGGGGGTGAAATATTTGTGCTGGTGCAAAATGCAAGATCACTTTGATTTTCTTTCATTTGGGGTGAAATATTTATGTTGTGGAAATGCAAAATCACTTTGATTTGCTGCTATGATCATTGAAAACTTTGGGGGTGAAATATTTGTGCTGGTGCAAAATGCAAGATCACTTTGATTTTCTTTCATTTGGGGTGAAATATTTATGTTGTGGAAATGCAAAATCACTTTGATTTGCTGCTATGATCATTGAAAACTTTGGGGGTGAAATATTTGTGCTGGTGGAAAATGCAAGATCATTTTGATTTGCTTTCATTGAGAGCTCAACATGGGGAACAAATAAAAGGAGCAAAAAAAATACAGAAATTGAAAACTTTGGGGGTGAAATATTTGTGCTGGTGCAAAATGCAAGATCACTTTGATTTTCTTTCATTTGGGGTGAAATATTTATGTTGTGGAAATGCAAAATCACTTTGATTTGCTGCTATGATCATTGAAAACTTTGGGGGTGAAATATTTGTGCTGGTGGAAAATGCAAGATTATTTTGATTTGCTTTCGTTGAGAGCTCAACATGGGGAACAAATAAAAGGAGCAAAAAAAATACAGAAATTGCTTTCATTGAGAGTTGAACTCAAGACCTCCCGCTTACTAAACGGGTGCTCTAACCAACTGAGCTATGAAAGCTTCTTGCAAATAATTTTATTTGGCGAAACATGTGATCAATTTAGGCAGATCCTAACCCCACCCCCTCCCCCCAAAGTCATGATAGACGTGTTGCTGTCGACAGAATGTCATCTCCTATGGACATAATATCTCAGTTTAATAAGGTCCCCTTATACTAGAGGTAAGTTGAATACATAGTGGTCGTCTCCTTGGGACGGCGAGGTTAGGATTTCTTCTCTTGCTTGCACAATCGCGAGATCTGTTATCATGTGCTTCAGAATGGTTCAAGGGTTCAACGATGACACCTACTACTCTAGTGCGGGTATTGTTCTTAGGGGCACGTACACGAAGACTTCCCGGTTGTCAAGGTCAGGCCGGCTCCAACATGGGAGCAGCGACAACGACGTGTCAATGGCTCGTTCTAGCGACAGTACTGGTCGGCCGATAGTCCAGAGACCTCGACGTAAATTTTATTATGTTTGAGATGCTTTGTACTTTCGATGAACCTTTATAATAGATCTGTGTGTTTCGCACGAAAAAACATATTCTTACTATGGAAAATCACAATATTTCAAGCAGAGCTAGTAATTGTCATTGTGCTCTATGGGTGTTCTGGCAACAGAGATCACTCGACTTATGTCGTACAGAAGAAAACAATAGTCCTTACTCGTGGAAACATGTGAAGTATGCAGGGAAAAAAATGCTATGCTCGTAACAAACACCAAAAAAATCATGTTGGTGGAAAATGCAAAGTCACTTTGATTTGCTTTCATTGAGAGCTCAACATCCAGGAGGGGGGGGGGGGTGCTATGCTCATTGAAAACTTTGGGGGAGAAATATTTGTGCTGGTGGAAAATACAAAATCACTTTGATTTTGCTTTCATTGAGAGCTCAACATGGGGAACAAATAAAAGGAGGAAAAAAATTAATAAATTGCTTTCATTGAGAGTTGAACTCAAGACCTCCCGCTTACTAAACGGGTGCTCTAACCAACTGAGCTATGAAAGCTTGTTGTTCAAAACATTTGTTTCCTTTTCTTGTCCAAGTATTTCCTGCCCTTTCGTGCCCAAATACATCGGTGCCTAACCCGCCGAAGTAGTCCCTCGTTGTGTAGTGCTAGATGATGGAAAAGTTTGAATGCACGCAACATCTTGTATTTTGAAACGAACAACAAAACGAAAGGCAGATCCTAGCTTAGTCGTCCACAAGTTTTTGTTGGAACTATGAATTGCAGAGATGTTTTAGAATATATCGAAAACAAGGCTCTTAACTCATAGTGATTACTGTATTAGTTTGCTCACAGTAATTTAGTTTATGTCAGTACGTAGTCGTGCCCTTAGTACTGAAATTCATCTTTAAAAAAATGTAGCACTAATATGCCAAGAATTTGCGCTTAATACACTTCCCTGAATGAATTGGGCCATCTGAGGCAGTACGCAGATCAAACAATACTTCTACCTTCAAAAAGAACCCCCAAAAAACACATACGAAAGTGGAAGGCAGTAACAGTTATCAACATGATCATATATCTCACACTGGACAGCGAAAACTCGTAATGCATGCACAAATACACAAACTGTTCTTCACTCCAGCACATTTGCCGTAACCTTGGTATAGTTACAGCTATTGGTTCAATCATGCCTAGCCTAGTCCACCAATCGGACCTGAATGGATTGGTACACTGATGATGTGGCAGCAGCACAAAGTTGGTTCAGATCCGAGTCGGCCACGACCAAGACGGAGTCCCCAGGTTTCACCGAGCCCTTGGACTTCAGGAGCTTGATGGTCTGCTTGAAGTTGTCGTCCATGCTATTCGACAGCGGGAGCTGGAGCGGGATCACCCCCCAGTAAAGGTTCATGCTCTTTCTCGTGTTGGCGTCGTCGGTGAACGCAAAGATGGGAGGGTTGGGTCGGTTGCGTGACAGGAGCGACGCCATGTGGCCATGCTTTGTGTAAACGAAGATGGCGTCCACGGCAAGGTTGTTTGCTGCATGGAGCCATGGAGTATATACAACAGGTGAGTTTTGCTGGAACGATAAAAATTGGATATGGAGTTTGCACAGGAAAACAAAATAGCCATTACCCATTTCCACAGCACTGCTGCATATTTGCTCCGAAATCCGGTCAGGCAGAGCTATCGCAAGCTGATACTGTGGAAGAAGTCTTTGCATGTTTTCCTCGCGGCTCCATGATTCCATCCTCTCACTAGCAGCACGTAGGACAGACAGAGCTTTCTCGGGATATGCACCTATGGCAGACTCGGCTGACAGCATTATAGCATCTGCGTATTGCCGCACTGCTTCAGAAACATCTGCCACCTTCATACAGGCAACGGGAGTTCATCAAGTGAATGCGAGAATAAGAGGGTAAAGTAGATGAAATATAATTCAATTTTCAGAAATAAGATTTCATAAAAAATAGTTCAGGTTACCTCTGCACGAGTAGGCGTTGGGTATTCAACCATTGATTCCAGAAGCTGCGAAGCAACTATCACAGGCTTGTTCAGGTTTCTACATAATTCAACAATCGCCTCTTGGATGGCTGGGATTTGTTCTAGAGGAACCTGAACTCCAAGATCACCACGCGCAACCATGACTCCATCTGATGCCTCTATGATGTCTTTAAGGTTCTTCAGAGATTCCAGACTCTCGATCTTTGCAAATATCTTAATGTGTCTGTTATACAAGTAGATTGTATTACGATATCAGGTACCCCCCAAAAAAAGAACAGTAATGTAACTCTCAAGTCCTAATGAATATGTATACCATCTTTTAATGGATAGAATTGTATCATTTGCTAAGTTTGGCGTATATCATATCACAGGCAAAAGTCCTAAAGTGCCATTTTAGTTGGATAAATAACAGACTCCCACTTCATATGCTCTATCGTCAAACAATGGAGTCAATTTCTATTGCTACGCCATTCCACATTTTCCAAGTTAGATATAGCAAATAGCATGCTCTAAACTACAAAAGGATCCTGCACTTATTGGAAGCTGTACAACAGCAGTCAGAGGCTCAGAAGTCAGAACCCTGCTGCTGGTAATTTCTATGATCGAAGTTCTAACTTGAACAATCCTAGACACTACAGACACCTCTGGGGAACAAATATGTGTATCACCAACTTATGTTTAGGTCCTTTAAGAATTGCAGTTCTGCTCACTCTAATGATCTTCTGGAGAGGTAAGTTTTCAGGGACTTAATGTCATTAGCATCCTTTACAAATGAAAGAGCAATACAATCGACTCCTTCAGTTATGCCAAATTCAATGTCAGCCCAATCCTACAATACAATATAGGCAGTTAGCAAGCAAGAAGATACTAGTTTCAGTAAGTAATATAAGAATAAAAAATTAAGAATATTAGCCAAAAAAATTGTCATGCCATCAAACTGATAATTACAAAAAATATGGTTTGTTCTTGATGAGTGAGAAAATTAAAATGGAACTATCAAAAATGAAATACAAGAGCTACAAGAATAATAAGTGTGCATTATAAGTTAACCTTTGTCGATAATGTAGGAAGCCCAAAGTTCCTTTCAACTAATTTTCCGTCCCTCCAGAATGACAACTTGGCTCGAGGAAGAAGCAAACCTGGATCTGTGCACTTACAGCGCAGATCACTCCCGATCTTCTCTGTAACTTGAAATGTCGCCATTCCACCATCTATGACAAGCTCATCACCAACTAGAATGCCTGTACAGTGCAGTAATTACATTGTGAATAAGGCAATAAGCTGTTTTTAAAAGTCATATTATGGACAACCAACAAGCAACTCATGTTCATCTTCAGACCTTCAGAAAACTTATCAAAGTTCACGTGCATTGTAAATGGGTGAGCTTTATCTGTTTTTTTACTGGTAAATAACCATTCAGAGCAATCCTGCAATGTACCATCAAAGGAAGAAAAGATATCAGGATTTCCATCTTCGATGAAAGACAAGGCATAGAGGACTAAAACATATAATTATACAGATCACGGGCGATGTCAAACTCTCAGACTGGCCTGTCATCTAGTACAATTCACTTGTTTTCGTCAGGAGCTCAAAATCAAACACTCCCACTTATAGTAAAACACCCAGTCAATCTAAGTCAGCATGAAAACAGTGTGCTGTTCAATGTATGAGTAGCACAACTGATTGATACTCCAGTCTAATCAAATCACATATTGTCACTGTGGGATTCCACTGTTAGAAAATAATGTGATCAAATGACTAAGTTAACTATGACCTAAAAGGCACCATAAGTAATTGTGAGATTAAAAATCTCATTAGGGATTAATTAATTAACGAGCATGTAATGGGCGCTACACACAAATCCATGTAAATAGAGGGTGCGGCCCTGGACATGATTAACCACAAAACTAATCAAGGTTACGAGTGCTCCCAATCTTGCATCAATCCAAACCAATCTGGATAGCACACCGTCAGTAAACCCACCAGGTTCATGATCGACTCTGCTTCTTCTACTACATTGACTACAAAGATGGCTTCACCACCACCACCACCACCACCAACAACAACAACAACAACAACAACAACAACAAAGCCTTTAGTCCCAAACAAGTTGGGGTAGGCTAGAGGTGAAACCCATAAGATCTCGCAACCAACTCATGACTCGGGCACATGGATAGCAAGCTTCCACGCACCCCTGTCCATAGCTAGCTCTCTTCACCAAACTCAGGTTAGTCTAGTTAATTCCGCTGTAATTGCATTTGTGATGCGGTTAGTCTAGTTAGTTTGTATGTGCATGCAGCCATACGCCCATTATTATGACCCTCATTACAGTTTGTTTCTCTTAGACGCTTAGTAGTCATCATGTGCAATTAATGAGTGAAACGAAGTTTCTTATTTCCGTAGTCAAATTTTGAGAATCTCGTTATCAAAAGTAATTAAGTATCCAACGACCAATAGTTATAGGATTCCCATTAGACCCATGCCAGCAATATGTGTTCGAAAGAGACTTGCTATTGCAAGCAACCTTCAGTGAGGAGATCAGCAAGAATAGACATAGTGCTTGTATACTCAATGTCAATTGCTTGAGCTTGGAGTCTATTTTTCACACAATGATTGTTACTGCCAATGTATGTGTTTGGCGACACATGAGTTGTTGTACAAAAAGGAAACTACGGCTTGGTTATCGCACAATATTGTCAGTCGCTTAGCGATGTTGTCTACCAAACTGAGTCACAATTTCTCGTGGATCGAATAGAACTTTTTACTTCTGGTTACTGCATGATCTCTGATCAGACTACCCCACAGCAGAAAGTCAAACTCAGTACAAACCACGAAACCAGCACACCCATATGTAGCGCCCGAATCTGATGGGCGCAAATTTGTTTATCATTACAGTTTCTTATGGCCCTCATTACAGTTTGTTTCTCTTATTAGTCATCATGTGCACTTACCACCTAGTGAGTGACACAAACTTCCTTATTACCATAATGAAATTTTGAGAATCTAGCGATGTTGTTGCAGAATATTGTCAGTGGCTTAGTGATGCTATCTACTACCAAAATGAGTCCCAATTCCCCAGACAAAACTAGAGATTAATATGACCTTCTCCTAGATCGAGTAGAATTTTTTACTTCTGGTCACTGCATGATCCCTGATCAGACTACTCCACAGCAGCGCAAAAGTCAAACACCGTACAAACCACGACCCGACCACACCCGTGTGTAGCGCCTGAATCTGACCGACGCAATTGCAGAAAACAGAATACATGCCCGGCAGACACACCTCGGCCTTGACGGATGCGGCGCCGCCGTGGTCGGCGAAGAGGAGCTGGGAGCCCTCGGTGTCGACCATGAGGGAGACGCAGAAGCCCTCCTCGTCATTGAGCCTGCGCACCTCGCGCATGGCGGCGCGGTGCCAGTCGCGGCCGCCGTGGCAGAGGTTGACCCGCGCCACGCCCATCCCGCCGCGCGCCAGCGCCGGCAGCGCGTCCACGCACGCCGGCCCCACCGTGCACACGAGCTTCGTCTTGCGCATGCCCATGAACCCCTTCTCCCTGAGCTCTGCCTCCGACACCACGTCCATCACCCCCTCCGCCGCCGCCCGGGCCGGACGGGCCCCGCTGCGGCGGGAGGCGTGGGCCGGGACGAGGTAGGAGGGGAACGAGCTGGCGGCGGCGGAGGTGGCCATCGGGGCTAGGGTTTTCGAGCCGGCGGCGGAGGCGGCGGCGGCGGCGGCGATGGTGGTGGGCGGACGATGCGAGGGAGGGAGACTCCTTCCTGCGACGGGCCTATGGCTCTGCGGAGGGTGGTGGCGCACAGTGACAGGTGGGTCCCACTCCCACCTGGCAAGTGGACAACGGATTGGGCGAGCTGTCCCTGACAAGTGGGGCCGGCCGGCCGAACTAATGTTTGAGTTTTTTTCCCGCCCCTGATTGGTACCCGCTTTCCCCAAATTATCCTTTTTCACGAGTTGTTGTTTTTATCATTTCTTTGTGCTAGCGATCGGTGTGTGATAAAAGAAGTTCATGAATTATGTTTATCATTTCATTTTGTAGTCGACATGTTGTCTGTAGGTTATACACCATTTTTTGTATAGTCATTTTTAAACGATATTACATAGGCACATGGAAATGTACTGAATATGAAGTTGATGTCCGTTTGGGTTCATGTATGTGTGTGTGTGTGTGTGTGTGTGTGTTCTATTGGCACTTTGAAATAAATTCAACAGCCATATATCATTTTGTGGATCAATACTGGATTATGTAAGCACATGAACAAAATGCACCGAGCAGCTATATCAAAGTCCAACTCATTAACTATTTGTGGAGTCTCATAAGATAAAAACAATTTTATTTTGCAATAGTGAGAAATAGAAAAGGGAAAGACAAACCAACTATTAAGTTGGCGTTCTACAAAAACATAGAAGCGTCAAACAATGCAATAGTCATTTCTTTATCGTACACACGTGAAACCTTCTTTTTTGCGGGTATATTAGAAACTTTGCTGATGCACAGATCCAAAGCGTTGAAATCCTCTGGAAGTGAGGCAAATAGATGACAGACAGACCACCAGTAAAACAAAATATGCCAAGCACAACAATGTCAACCTGAAATTTTATTTGGCATGTCAGGCAAACTACAGCCTATCTGCTTCTATGCTTGAAAATTACAGTGCTTTGCATTTCGCAAACGAGAAGTACAAGATGCACACCTACAGTTTTGGTGACAAACATATCCATTTGACAATGCTAAATTAGCTGGTTGGTCTAGAACACTGACATAAGAACAAAAAAAAACAAGGTAATATCAATATAGAAGGGCTAAGCATAAAGAGTTTCTAACTGAAGATCAATTGTACCAACTGATCTAGGTCTGCGCTGGTACACAGCGCCATAGAACATAGTGAGGTATCATCATCCAAGTACTAGAAATGACAAGAATTATGCAAGTTATCCATGTGCTGAACCCATCATTTCACATACATATGGACAAACAAAGTCACAAAGCAAGAATGTTGTTAGCAATAGATGAGATGTCCTGTCCACATCCATAAAAAAATCGAATCTATTGGGATCAACTCTCAGTATGGAACATAACAGCAGAGGTTCATCATCTCAATCAGAGAACAATACAAGGGAATTGTCCACAATCACTCGTGCAGTTTCAAAAGCAATCTCAAACTACAAACATAAATCCTCCTAATAATCAATTGCGCAGAACATAACAGCAGAAAGCTGTCGGTTATCAATCATCATATCTGTCGGAGCACTAACTAGACTCGGCCTCGGGTGATTTGACACTCCGCAGCCTGCTGGAGCGCCGGACCGGGGTCATCGCCTCATCATCCTTGTTCCTCTGCAAAAACAAGTTCACAAGCTATAAGTTACATGCATATATCACATTTGAAATTGACTGAGCCGAGAAGATGGACAAGAAGAATCAAAGCTTACGTTCTTGGCAGCGATCTTCTCATAGGTCGTGAAGCTGCCATAGGATGATGTGGAGTATGACATGGACTCCCTCTTGGACGCGGGCTCGAGGCCGACGTTCTCTTCCTCCTTGGTCTTCCCCCTGCCATGGCCATGGCCAGACGACAAGCTGCTGCTGTACTGAGAGAAACCAGAGTCACCAAATCGCTCAGTTTCTTCTGCCACAGAACCTTTGACAACACGATGGCCCTCACTGCTTGCTGAACCAGATCGAGTCTCAGCCTCCTCGGCTTGACCCTGCTCAGCTGGTACATTGGCACCTGTGGCAACCTGAGCTTGCTTCTTCCACATGGAAAGGGCGGCAACGCCTGCTGAAAGAATGACCACAACGAGAGCAACACCTACTGCTGCAGCAGGCTTTGAGATTCTGTCCAAGTAGCTTGGCGACATGCTCGAGTCCGACTCAAGGCCAAGATGCGGCTCCTGGCCCTCCTTGCCACTGCCGTGGTTGTCCTCGGGCTCTTCACTCTCAACATCCTGTTCATGCTGCTCAGCAGGTTGAGATGGGGTGCCCAAATCCTGACTGATCTCTTCGCCACTGATGCTACCTGGAGCTGCTTCTGATGCCCCAACATCAAGCTCATCTACTGCCTTGGAGTAGTCTGCATCAGATTCTTCTACCACTGCAGCAACACCCTCTGATTCTGCAATCAAGTCAGCACTGCTTGCTTCAGAAACTGCATCCTGGATCTTCAACTGCTCCTCCAGGACACTGGCACCATAGCTGCTACCAGGAGCTTCTTCTGGCATTCCAACATCAAGCTCAACTACCACCATGTCGTAGTAGTCTGATGCATCATATTTTTCTCCCACTCCAGCATCAGCAACTGATTCTTCTTCCGGCTCTGCAGTCAAGGCATTGGCACTGCTAATAGGCTCTTCACTCGGCACTGGCCATGCCTCAGCAAAGTTGTAGTAGAAATCAGCAGCAGCAGCATGGTTGTCACCATCGGCAGCCGCCGCACTCCAGTTGGCTGCAAAGTGCGGACCAAAGTACTCTTGCTTTTGCGTGGATGTAGAGGCCAAGGCCTCCCAGTAAGACGTGATCGAATCCAACGAACTGCTTGACCATTGCTTGAGCCAAGCAGCCAACTCCACAGGGTGTGATTCTTGAACTGAAAGAAAGCCTGACGCCTTCGACAAGGCGGTGTTTGACATGATCGGCGAATCCGGTTGCAGCAGCACGCACACGGAAGCAGCGGACATGAGCAGAACGAAAGCAAGGGGAAGCAGGAACCTCAACGAGGACCCCTTCTTCGCTGGAGCTCGCACCCCATGCTCCGGCTCCGGCGTCAGTGCACGAGCTCGCGGAGGAGTCGCCCTAGGCTCCGGTGCAGAGACGCGAGCCGGCTCGGGCGTCACCGCAGCAGCCTCTGATGGCAGCAGCAGAGCAGCCCGCGGTGAACCCGGCGTGGGATCTGGCGCCAGGACGCAAGCCTCGGCGGCCTCGGATGGAGCGGCGAGAGCTGGCTGCTCCCGTGGCAGGTGATTCTGCTGTGCTTGCTCTTGCTCCTCCTCCGTGAGGTCGTCCTCCGTGGTGGCAGTGGCGTCGGTTTCGTCGCTGCTCTCGGAGGCGGAGGCGGAGGCGAAGCCGTCCTCGAGGCGCCCGACGCCAGCGCGGCCGTGGCGGTAGATGTCGACGCGGGGGTTGGGCTTGTAGTGGAGGAAGCGCGGCCTCGGCGAAGTGTAGTTGGTCTTGGGGTCGTACAGGGCCGCCCGGGACGGCTCCGCGTCCACCGGATCGGCCGCCGCGTGCGGGTGGTTCACGCCCACGGGATCCTCCAACCCCGCGTCGTCGTCATCTCCAGCGAGCGGGCCGTGCCATGCGGCGGCCGCGGGAGGGGGCTCGAACGAGTGCCGCAGGCTGCGCTCCGCGCCCACCGTCTCGGCCGCCGCGCGCACGGGAATCTCCGTCCCCGCGTCGTCATCTCCAGCGGGAGCGAGAGGGGCGTCGAAGGAGAGGCGCAGGCGGCGCGGGTCGGGGGTTCCTCCCGCCTTGGGCTTGTGCGCGAGGTTGGCGGGGGAGAAGGGCGCGAGGTGAGGCGTGTCGTGGTTCCGCTCCCCGAGCACCTTGCTGGTGTTCCTGGGCGAGGCGGCCTTGGACGCGGCGGAGATGGTGGGCGCCATGAAGTTCTTCGGGCCGCCTGTGCGCGCCGCGGGCTTGGGGGTGCGGTCCCGCGGCTCGTTCTCCTTCTCCCCGAAGGAGGAGGAGAGGGACCTCCGGCGCGGCGAGGGCGAGGAGGCGTGGTGGCACCCGCACCCGCCGCCAACGCCCTTGGAGCTGGCGCTCCTCTGCGAGGGGCAATCTGCAGATCAGGGACGGGGATTCAGCCAGAGCTCGTAGTCGAACAAACGCGACGAGAGAAGAAATCCAACGGAAATTAAGGGAAACCAGCGGAGGGGAGGGGAATTACCTGCGGGCTTGAAGGGGTTGGAGTCGGCGCTCCTCCGCATGGAGGGGCAGGGCCTGACCGCGGCCGGCGACGGCGACGGGGACGGGGACGGGGACCTGGCCACCGCTGCCATCTCGGGGGAGGGAGAGCAGAGAGGATCACGGCTTTTTTTCCCCGTTCGTTCTCTGGCTGATTTCGAAATCCGTTTGTTCTCTTCGCTTCTCGGGGGAATGGAATGAAAATGAAATGTGCGGAGAGTGGGGCGGGGATGGGCGCGGGTGGAGTTAAGAGGAGAGATTCTCTCTTCTGCCCGTTGCCTTCAGGCTTCAGCTCACCCAGCCGACCGTTGCCACAGCTTTGTGGTGCCATTTTGAAACCGAGCCGCCGCGCTTGCCTCCTCCTCCTTCTCCTCATAGCAACTCTAGCATTTTCCCGACCTACAAAATGTGTTTGCAGGTCGCACCGAGACAGTTATGCAGGCCGAAATTTACGGCGGCAGATTAGAAACCGCAAACAAACCATTAAACTTTTAAAAAAGTTGTTTCGTGCGAGAAATTTAAGCACAGCTCGCCGGAGCTCGCTCGCATAGATGGTTCTTCTTTGCATATAAGCTCATACAAGCCACATATATGCATAAAGGTTAGATATGATAGACAGGGCCTACGCTACCGCATCACTGCAACAAAATTGAGCTCACCGGAGCTCCTGCGGTAGCTGCCCACCGGCGCCGATCAGTCGGAGTCGGAGTCGAGGTCGACGAAGAGCTTCTCCTACTCCTCCTTCATCACGCGCAGGTCGGCCTCCTTCTATGCGTGCTCCTGCGATGCCGTGAGGCCCGTCTCGAGGAAGAGCCGCTTGTACTCGAGCTCGCGCCGGATGCGCTCTTCCATCTCCTCTTGATCCCTCGCCGACCGCTCGAGGACGACGCGCTCGAGGAGCTCCTCCTGCCCCAGTGGGAGGTAGTCCTCGGGTCCGATGACGCCTCGGCGCGGCGGCGCATCGGGCACGGCCTCCTCCGGCTCCCTCTTCACCGGAATGAGCCGCGAGCTCGATGCGCTCGCGGATGAGCACCCCGCGGACACGTGGCCGGATGAGCTCCCCGCGGACCAGTTGCCGAAGGAGGCGCGGCGGCGACGGGCGCGCTCGAGCTCAAACTCGTCGAGCTCGCGGCGGCGACGGGCGCGCTCGAGCTCGAACTCGTCGAGCTCGCGCCGGTCGAATGACGGCGACGGTCGGGCACCATGGTTGAGCCACCTACGCGCCACCCGCTTGCGCGCGGCGTCAGGTCTGGCGCGGCGGCGGCGCTCCGCCTCATCCCCCGAGTCGGCCATGGTGGTTCAAGGCTCGCCGGCGGCGAGAAATCGAGCGGCGCAGTGGGGAATTGGAGGGGAACGCGGCGGCGGGAGGATGGGTTTCGACCCGCATCTGCCCCGCAAACCCGCAGTTATAGTGGCTCGGGGGTTGCATTTGCGGGTTGCGGCAAAAAAATTTACGGGTCGGACACCGATGCGGCCTCTGGTCTAATCAGAAAAATAGGTCGAGCCCGTATAATCGGCGGAATTATGCGGGTTTCGCCGGATGCGGGGTCTGCTAGAGTTGCTCTCACAAGTCACAGCCCACGTCGTGACATCCAACAGCTCGTGCGGACAAGGCCCATCCAGCTCTACAAAACCTTGAATGCCGCTCTAATTTTTCTTTTACAGGTTTTGTCATCTCTGTTTTTTTTTTATGCCAGACAGAGTTTCGGGGAACTTCATCAATCAAGATGCAAACCGTCGAGCTAAAGATGACGGCGTGAAAATTTCCACCAGGAACTCCTTTTTAGTGTTTCTTTAGCATGAAACAACGGGGGATGGCCCCTATTGCGACTCATTTTTTTTTTTTGCATAAAGATCAATGTTCCATCCTGTACCAGGAGATAACCCGAAGTTCTGGTTCAAGTCACGGTTGAAGAAAATGTGTGGGAGGCCTTGAGTGGCATTTTCAGTGTCAAGGACACCAAAAGGATGAAATTTTGCATGATTTAAATGAAACTAACTCGGGCTGATGTTGTTTTCAGCAGAATTGCCACAGTGTTATTTTTGTGCGGAAATAAAACTACTTGAAATTGGACCGGGATTCTTGGACAATTATTTCAGAAGTATATGAAGATTTATGGAATGAAGATGGACCAGAGGGGGGCCACCAGGCCGTGAGGCCACCCCCTGCCCGCGCCCCTGGCCGTGTGGGTCCCTCGGGCACCGCCTTACGATGATTCCACTGCCCAAAAATCGTTATATATATATATATATACTAGAAAAAATCAGAGAAAATCATCGGCGCATTTTATGACACAGAGCCACCGCCACCTCCTCTTCTTCCTCTGGAGATCTGGTCTGAAGTCCGTTTTTGACTCTAGAGAGGGGGATTCTTCGCCATTGTCATCATCAATCCTTCTCCAACAACAATTTCATGATGCTCTCATCCATGTGTGAGTAATTCATCTGCAAGCACATGGAGGTAGATGGGAATTGGATGAGATTTGTTATGTAATAGATGTCAGATTTGTTAGGGCTTGACGCCTAATATCCATTATGTTCTGAGGCTGATGTTGCTATGACTTTGTTATGCCCAATGCTTGTCATTAGAGTCCGAGTGCCATGATTTCACATCTAAACTCTCTTTGTTTTTCTGAATATATTTACGTTTTTGATTTTATCTGCAAGTTGTATGCACCTGTTATTGTTCTGAAGTCTGGCCTTCGAAGTGACAATAACTAAGATATTAACAAGGATGACTTTACCTCGAGGATTACATGTATTCACTGTATGTTAATGTTTTGATCTGTCTCTCTATTAAAAGGAGTGTCTTAATTACCCTTGGTTTCCGTTAGGATCTCACTGCCACGGGAGGGTAGGACTAAAGATGTTGTGCATGTTGTGGAAGTTCTTATCGCAAGCACGTACAACTAGTTATGAAATGCATGCCTACATATAATTGATGAATTGGAGCTAGTTTACTAACGCTCTATGTTATGACTTTTACATAATGAATCTCATCTGGAGAAAAAAAACCACTATCTAATTCCATGCATGCGCTTTTCATTATTGTTGCTTCCTTTAAAGTTACTGATGTTGCACCCTGGTACTACTCTATGTAATACTGCTACTTGTTAGTCTTATTGTTGTTGTAACTATATCACTACAACCATCATAGAACTATGCTACTAATACATTGTTGCAAGCAAGTTATCTGTCTAGGTGTGGTTGAATTGACATCTCAACTGCTAAGGATTATAAATATTTGTTGACTTCCTTTGTGTCAAATCAAAAAAAAAAGGGTTGAAATGCTTCGCTCGAAGACTGTTGTGATCCCCAACACTTGTGGGTCATCAACGGCGTGGTCTTCTTGCAGCACCGACCACCACCGGTCCCAGCATCAGTGACCGTCGGTACCAGCTATGGTGATCGTCAGTTGTAGCTACCAGCGTTGCGGTTGTATCTCTGCCATAGCCACCATCGTCGGGGAGAAGGGGTTGGGCGACAGCCACGACACCACGGGTCAAAGGGGGGAGGTCAGTAGCGATGCGTGTGTGGTTCTCTGAGAGTCCGAGGAGGTTGTAGCCGCTACATCGTCTATGTGCTAGCTATTCGCGGCACCAACGGCCATCACACGAGCGACGCCCTCGCCTCTTGCAAGGAAGCGCGGCTGCGTACACGAGGGCGGCGCGCGAGCGCTATTGGGTAGGAAGGGAGGAAGAAGCACGCGAAGGTGCGCGGGGCGTTGTGTGTGTGTGTGTGTGTGTGTGGTGGGGGGGGGGGGGGGGAGGGAGGAGCACGCGGGGTGCGTCCGGAGGTAGGAGATGTGTGTGTGCGCTCGCGCGCGCGAGAGAGAGAGGATTGCATGAAGAATAAGGGGCAATGTTGACATTTGCTGGGACGGGTGGCAATTGGAAACATTTTGACGGCAATATATATTGTTGCATGGATGTTAATTTTAATTTGCAAGCATGGCAATTTTTACCAGCGGAAAACAAAACTATAGCAGACTGCAGTTGCCATGCTCGCTAGCAAAAATTGCCATCCTCGGCCAGCACAAAATGCAATAAAAAACGTTTGCAAGTGTCATCAACTGAGTGAATGTTCGCTGATTATAGTGGTTCCCCATTCGATGTAGCGTGCAACAGGACTGAAGCGAGATGATAGCCGGTCAGCCAATTTTGTACTTTTTCCTAATCCCATATAGCCTAACATTACAGCGCAGACTGAACTAAGTTTTAAGTTGTCCATCGACCATTGCAAGTCAGTTTTCAGACATATTGCACACTAGTTAGCCGTGAAATATGAAAAACAATGAAGAGAGCGAGTACAGCTGTGAAATATGAAAAACAATGAAAATGTGTTGAGCGAGTACGGGAACATGTCTGGGCCGACGGTGATCTTTGTGCTCGACAAGGTAAGGCGACGCCGCGGAGAGCATGAGGTTGGACGTGATGACGTAGGTGTGTTTACAAGGGTGGACCCGGAATTTCCATTGAGACGGTTCCAATGAGACGATACGTTATTTGATATCCACTCTCTTATATTTCAAATGTAAGGTGTATTATTTTTTTCAAGTTTAATTTCTCTAACTTTGACTATATTTTTTAAACCTTGGCTAAAATTCTATCCAGAATCAACGTGTACAATAGCAAATCATTATGTTTAAATTCATATGAAATATATTTATATATTTTATTTATCTACTAGTTTAGATGTTGATATACTTTACTACCCCTTCAATCCAAATAAGTGTCACAGTTTTGAAACAAGGTTAGTTAAACCTTAGTAAAAAACTGTGACACTTACCATTTATTATGGATCAGAGGGAGTACTAAAAACTTGGTCAAATATAGAAACTTTTAAACTTTTGGAAAACTACTCTAACTTTTTTTTCGAAAAATGAAAGAAGTCGAACAGACGGTTTTATTTGACCGTTTTAGCATAAACTTATTTCTACGAGGTAATTTACGAGCGCTAGTAAATTCGTTCTAGTAATTACCGGTGGCGTGCAGCACTATGGTCTCAACGGAAATTCCCGGTCCGAGCCCCAGTAGCACACCCAGGCCGTCACGTCCAACCCCAAGCTCTCCGCGGCGTCGCCGTATCTCGTCGAGCACAAAGATCACCGTCGGCCCAGACATGTTCCCGTACTCGCTCAGCACATGGCGGCTTGCCGCCAGCTTCTCGGAGTCCAGCCGGAGCACCGCCTCCACGCCGTCCAAGATTGCTCGCCCCCCTGGATGCACCGCCCAGAAGAGACGGTTCCAGCCACCGCTCAGGCCGAGCGGCGCCAGCGCCTCTACCAGGCACTGCTCGACGTTCTCGCGAATCAGCGTTGTCATCTCAACGGCGGGGCGGAAGAGGAGCCCGTCTTCGCCGAGCCGTCCGGCCGCGGCGCGCTCAGACTCCGGTATCACGGCCTGCGACGCGGCCACCATCTCGAAGAGCGGGCACTCGACAGAGCCGCGGTTCACGTCTGCGCCGACGATCACGGCGGCCGCTCCGTCACCGAACAGGGCCTGCATGATGAGCGTGGCCTTGTCGGCCTCGTCCTCGGGGGCGCGGAGCAGGATGAGAGTGAGCTCGGCGCAGACCACGAGGACGCGCGCGCCGCGGTTGTTCTCGGCGATGTCCTTGGCGACCCGGAGCGCGGTGGCGCCGCTGTTGCAGCCGTTGAGGTAGAGCATGGTGCGGCGGACGGAGGGGGCGAGGCCGAGGAGGGAAGCCAGCCGGACGTCGGCGCCCGGCATGTGTGCGCCGCAGTAGGTGCCGACGATGAGGTGGGTCACGTCGGTGGCCGGGCGCCCCCACTCCGCCATAGCCTTGGTCGCGGCAGCTGCCGCGAGCTCGGGAACGGCGGTGGTGGCTATGCCCATCCGGGTGTCCAGGGATGGCAATGTCCGGTCTATGAGCTCAGGATGGTCTCGCAGCATCTCGTCGGTGTGGTAGAAGTAACGCTTCTTGATGGCCGAGCTTTTACCTGAATATAGAACACGCTACGATGAACAGTTTGCCAAGTCTCAATCGATACTATATCCGTGAGATATTATATTAGGATTCACATAAAAAATCAGTTTTTTCTTTTTCTTTTTTGCATATTATGCCATTCGACTGAGACTTGATTATATCTCAATCGACTGACTAAAACTAGTTACACCTTATCATGAATGAATAGAAGTAAGCAAAACAGAACTGAGGGGAAGAGCTTAATAATTACTTCCTTCAGTACAAATTACTCATCGCAGAAATGAATGTATCTAAAACTAAAATACATCTAGATACATCCATATCTGCGACAAGTAATTTGAAATGGAGGGAGTACATACAGATTCTGTGAAGCTTGGATTTGAGCTTGGTGTCGTGCTCTGCGTTGATGACCCGGAAGTAGTAGTCGGCGTACTCTTGCTGCAGCACGCAGTTGGCCGGGTTGGCCGTGCCGATGGCGAGCACGGACGCAGGGCCGTCTGCGCGCTGCGCCTGCCGGATGACGGCGGCCGCCGGACTTGCCGTGAGGTTCCCGAGCAGCACCATCTTGGTCTCGGCTGGGAGAACTGCTCTGCTGTCCAGCTTGGACAGTGAAGACGGAAGAGTACGGGTATTAAGTACAGAGACAAGATGTCACGTTTTTTTTTTTAGCAAAGATGGTCACGTTTTGGACCCGAGAATTGGCAGCGAAACCGACGAGCACGAGCCTGTCACGTGAATTCCATGTACGTAGTATGCTGTTTAGTTGGAAGTTGGCCAGCATTGTTCAGCTTCCAATTCGTTGTGGTATTAAACTTGGTTTGGAGGAGGGATTGCGTACACACAACCCCCGCACTTGAGCTACTCCCGGTGCACTCACGTTTTTTAGCATCCCTAAAAAGGTAATTAGAAGTGTGGAAAAAAAATACTCAATGCTAATGTATCTCATGTTACAAAAATGGAAAACTTTTCGACCGGCTGATCTCTCTCTCCTACAAACCGTCTCCTTCGTTTGACACATGCATCCACTCCCAGCCTTATCCTCTCAGACCCCAACCGCTCGTTGTTTCCTTTCTCTCGAATCCAGCCATGACGTCTTCTTCCTCTCTCTCTCTCTCCCCCCTCTCGCCATCCGCTCGAGAGGAGACGATTCCATGGCGACGCCGAACACCCCCTGTTGCGAACCGACAGAAACAACAGCAACCATCGCCTGCTACTCCCCCACTGCAGCAGCTGTTGTTGCTGCAAATGAAGGGCTCAACACCGGTAATCCGCGTTGCTGCGTGGTGAAGTCCATGTACGCACACCGTCGTGGTGATGTACCCCGTGGATGCAAAACACAATTTGCTGCGAGGAGGGCAGCGTACGCAACTCGCCGGCGGTGCTGCACACTTTGTCGTCGTTGCTGCTCAAATCGCCGCCCGCCGCGGCCGCCGTCACAACAACTTCTGTGGCGCTGCGTGGCTACAATGGAGCGCTCGTCGGACGCACCCTACCGACGCTGCATTGGACCGCTCACCGGCGCTCCCTCCCGGCGCTGCAATGGAGCACTCACCGGCGCTTCCTCCTAGAGTTGCAACGAAGAGCTCACATGCGCTTCAATGGAGCGCTCACCGGCGCTCCAGACGCTGCAATGGAGCAGTGACTAGCGGTCTCGGTCTGCGATGTAGCTCTCGGCGGTACAATGAAGGCTCGCTGGTGTTGCTTTGCAGCATCTAGCGGAGGATGCAGCCAGCAGCACCGGTGGCGCTGGTGCTGCAATCAGGGGCAAGCGGGTGGCTAGCTGATGATACGAACAGAGACCAATGCTTGGGAGGGGGTGTGCGCTGCAAGAGAGCTATTCTGGATCCACGAGAGGGCAAAGTGATGGCTGCGATTGTGCGTATCACAAATCAATCCTGTGGTGACTGACGACCACACCGTGCATGTTACTGTTACTTTTCCCTTTTTTGTTCCTTTTATTTTTATTTTTATTCCTTTTCCTGTTAATTTTCCCCATTTCAAACCCATGAAAATTTTCGGTTTTGTTGCAACTTTTTTCTTCAAATTCGTGAACTTTTTTCCAAATCCCTGGTAAGATACCATGAACAATGAATTATTTTTTTTCAAATCCGCAAACTTCTTTCAAATCTTTGCTTTTTTAAAAAAATATATAATTTGTTTTCAAAATCTATAAGCTTTTTTTAAGTACCTGAACTTTGTTAATAAATTGATGAACCTTTTTCAAAATCAATAATTGTTTTTTCAAATTTGGCAAACTTTTTCCAAATTGGATAAACATTTATAAATACATTTGATTTTTTATCAAATTTATGAAATTATTTATAATTTGATGAATATTTTATCAATTTTTTTTTACTAATTTGTGAACATTCTTTCAAAATTAGATTAACTCTTTCCAAAATTAAAGATCTTTTTTTAAAATTCATGAACTATTTTAAGTTTGTGATTTTTTAAAAAAATCATGAACATATTTGAATTCATGATTTTTATATATTTTTATTACTTTTTAAGAGTCAACAGTTGACCCGTTAATTAGTCAACCATCGATCGGTCAAATGTGAGCAAGCAAACTTTTTTTTTTGAGAAAACTAGGCGACATGTGAGCAAGGGAACTAGGCGTCATGGGACGAGCAAACAGTGCTACTGGGCCGGCCCAGATAAGCGCCGACTAGGAGGTCTGAGCAGAACGCCCAGTTGGGCAAATCTTTAATGGCGCCTTAAGCACCCGTTCCTTGCTTTCTCGCAAAGGGCGCAGACCCTTTCCTCCGCGCTGGCCAGCCCATCTTCCCTTTTTTCTTTTTTTTAACACCAAAAAACTGCGAGACATTTGAGTTTAGAACACAAAAATCGATAAAGTTTTCCAAAAAATATCGATGACCTTTTAAAAAAAATGAACATTTTTTTTCCAAAATCAATGACTTTTTAATAATCTGTTAATTTTTTCAAAATCAATGAACATTTTTTGAAAATCAATGATTTTTTCAAAATCAATGAAAGTATTACAAAAAATTGTTTTTTTTGGGTAAGAGAACCTTGAAAAATATCATGACATGCTGTGTTATTCTTCACAATATGATTCTTGAAGATGAGAGAAGAATGAACTTGGAATCTTCTACGACAATGTGGGTAGCCGTGTCAAACCAGCTAGAGACCCTAACCACATTAGAGCTTTTCTTCAGACATACAAGGAGATTGAAAAGGCAAACACACACTTCCAATTTCAGGAGGATCTCATTGAGCACCATTGGCAAAGAGCTGGACAGTGACTCATTTTTGTATTCATTTGTATTTGCATTCATCACAAGTTTTGTATTGCATTATTTAACTTTGCTTCGGTAATTTGAATAATTATTTGTAATGTGGATGATTGTTGTATTATGTTGGATTTGAATAATTATTTAGTTTGCTTCCGTTTGTTGTATTATGTTGCATTTGATATTTGCGGCCAATGAGATGCGGGATGTAGCGATGCAAGAGCAGACACCGTAAAGCCGACCCGTATAAAAGCATATTCCACGAATATACTTTTATACGGGTCCGTTTGAGGATTTGTATCTGCGGCCGTCCTTGCTGGCCCGCAAAGACCATTTTCTACGAACTACAAACGCGTTTTGCAGGCCGGCGGGATGTCGGGTGTGCCAGAGTTTCTCTAAAGAAGTTGGTTTGGAGGAGTGAGTTAGTACACACAACCCCCGCACTTGATCTACTCCTGGTGCACTCACGCTTTTTAGCATCCCTAAAAAAGTAATTAGAAGTGTGGAAAAATACTCAATGCTAATGTATCTCATGTTACAAAAATGGAGAACTTTTCGACCGGCTGATCTCTCTCTCTCCTACAAACCGCCTCGTGCGTTTGACACATGCCTCCTGAGGGGCCCGCCCACAGCCCACCGCGTCCACTCCCAGCCTTATCCTCTTAGACCACAACCATCCGTTGTTTCCTTTCTCTCGCGGTGTCTTCTTCCTCTCATCTCTCTTCCCTGTCGCCCTCCGCTCGAGAGGAGACGATTCCATGGCGAAGCCATCCACCCCCAGCGGTGTTGCGAACCGGCAGAAACAATGGCGACCATTGCTTGCTACTCTCCCACTTCAGCAGTTGTTGTTGCTCCAAATGAAGGGCTCAACACCGGTCATCCGCGTTGCTGCGTGGTGAAGTCCATGTATACACACCGTCGTGGTGATGTACCCTGTGGATGCAGAACACAATTTGCTGCAAGCGGGGCAGCGTATGCAACTCGCCGCCGGTGCTGCACAATTTGTCGTCGCTGCTGCTCAAGTCACCGCTCGCCGCGGCCGCCATCACAACAACTTTTGCTGCGTTGCGTGGCTACAATGGAGCGTTCGTTAGACGCACCCTACCGGGGCTGCAATGGTGATGAGGACATTAATACCATTGTTATACCCACAACCTCTGCTGCTATACATACTGAACCAAGTACTAGAGCTCGCGCACGTCAATGAAATTATCAGGTACTTTCGTTTCTTGGTAACGATTCTAATGTTCATGAGAATATGATGTTGCCTAAATTGGATACATTTGTTTTACTTACAAATGAAGGGCCTAGCTTGGACAAAAATATGAACCTTGGAGCAAGTTCAAGCATGGAGATGATGGCATGCGCAAGGGGATCAAGAACGTAGTTACAAGTGATGATTTCAGGACTTTGAAGCCACCATAAGGAGTGCATGAAGCCTTGGACGAAATATACAAGATGCCACTTCATAAATTTCGTCCAGAGGCTATTTTAGGTGCTGCGTCACCTTATTATTAGGCCAGACCCATGTATTTTTCGAAATACTTAAGTATAGGCTATTTTTAGAGTCCATATGTGTGGGGAAACAAGAGTTAGGGTTGTTTCCGAACCCTCCTCCAAGGGCCACGAAATCCCCCATCTTCCTCCATATATACAACTCTTAGGGCGTCGTTTAGACTTTGGGTTTTGTTTAGATTAAAAGTTCGCCATAGCTGCAACTTCGCGTACTTCGTTTGTATCCAGCGACCAGACCAAGACGTCACAGAACCCCACCTTGATCAATAAAGCTTTCATCTTATATTCGCAATATCCAGATTGTAATCTTAGTTTCTTGCTTGTTCTTCGTTTTCTCGCAGGAAACAGGCCCTCGTGGTTAGGTTGATTGTGCTCCGACGTGGTCAATAACCCCTTGGAGTTGGTTTAGCGATTACTAAGGCGCGATGTCCTCGCACGTTCGTAGTCGGATCGTCAAAGTCTACTTCCTCTAAAACGATAGCCACCATCTCATCGAAAGACGGGACACCTTTGCCTCTATCAAGTGGTATCAGATTTCCAGGTTGCTCGGTGAGATTTTACAGTTTTTTGTACTTTAGATCGAGTCTGTTCTTCATACCTATAGTCCACGAAAAAGCCAAAAAAAGTTTAGGGTTAGTTCATCCTGTCCGAACCAATCCGAGCCTTTGCATAATCTTTTCTGTATTTGCTTTGTTGAATTTGCGGTTGCATCGTCGTGTCAAGTTGCTGGTCTTAGCGTCTAGTCCTTTAGAGTTTCGAGTTCTGTTCACAGGTTGTCACGTCGCCGCTACCATACATCACCACCGCATCATCATCATCGCTGCTGCCATATACCACCACCGCACCAACTTCATCGCCGCTGCCATATACAACCACCACATAATCACACCAGTCCGAGTCCACCTGCAACATATATCTGCCACCAGTCTGAGTTACACCAGATTCATCTCCGTCACCAGTCCAAAATTCCACCAGATTCATCTCCATCACCAGTCCTAGTCCGAGTCTAGTAATTGTTGCTTTGTTTTTGATTTCCAGATTACACGATACTCCGAGTCGTGACAGAGTAGGACTCCCCAACTTCCGAGCCATCCGTAGAAGAAAAATAATTCCAAACTAAAAAAAACTAAGTCTGGAAAATTCTGGCTAGGCAGTTCTTAGGACATATGTAGACTTTTTTGAAAAAAAATTGTTGCGGAGCAAAAAAAGGAAAAAAGTGCAAAAAAGGAAAAAAAATCAGAGAGTGCTCCTCCTTGTTTACGTGCCGCGCCGTGATTTTGTTCGTGTTCTAGGCTCGCATCTTTAGTACGGTCTAGCCTAGGATCAGCACAGTACCGTCGTTGAGCGTTTATTCAACTTTGCATCTCTGAATTGATTATTGCTGACATTTTTGCTACCATATCATAAGCCTTCCCAACTCCACATACATCTACATCGTGCGTTTGACACCTCCTAGCAATGGCTCTATCCAATCTTTGAGAGTTTTGACTACGACGATTACCGATCACCACCCGTTGTTGGGTAAGAACTGGTAAGAATTTGAGATTCGCTTGCCGGATTTGTCCTACATCACCACCACCACTTCCTAGTAGTTTGTAGGATCATATTCTTGTGTGTTTCTATTGCTGCTAACCATGGTAGGATCACAAGCCGATAAGACAGATTGGGAGAACATGACGAACAAAGAGCTACATGATAAATTTCAGCAAATGATGAGTGGACAGGTGCAAGATGTGCTAAATAGATTTGAAGAGGCCATGGAGAAGATAGATGGCATGGAGAAGACGTTCAAAACAAAGCTCGATAACAAGTTTAATGAATTTCTCGCGCGTCTTCCACCACCACCACCACCGGCTACACCTAACGCACCTCTACAACAACAACAACAACAACAACAACAACAACAACAACAACAACAACATCGCCTTCCAAATCAAGTGGGACGGGCACTGCGCATTCCCCTTGAGCCTGGTCAAAATTCTGGTGCCGCTGTTGATGCTTCTGTAGCTCCTACTGCTACTGCAGAGGTGGAGGACCATTACGAGGATGAGGTTGATCAAAATCAGAACTACGTGCAACCACCAGCACCACCGCCACCAGGTCGTCCTCATGCATATCATCGCAATGGTAGGGCTACACAACCACCTCAGGTACGTGATCATGACCGTCTCCCTAAACTGAAATTGAACATTCCACCGTTTGAGGGTAGATATGTTCCTGATATATATCTTACTTGGGAGTTAGAAACTGAATAACGATTTACATGTTTACAATATCCTGAGGAGAGACGTGTTCCTGCTGCTGTTTGTGGTTTCACTAGCTTTGCATGTGTTTGGTGGTCTGAACATTGTAGATTATATCCTATTCCAGCTACTTGGGCTGCTTTGAAAACTGCTATGCGTACTCGTTGGGTTTCACCATATTATCAACGTGAATTACTTCAAAAATTACAGCGTTTAAGACAAGGAAAAAAATTCTGTAGAAGAATATTATCAGGAATTACATACTGGCATGATTAAATGTGGTATTGTTGAGGAGAATGAAGCTATGCTTGCACGTTTTATGGGTGGATTAAATAGAGCGATTCAGACCATTATAGAGTATAAGAAGTATACTAATATCACTCGTTTATTTCATCTTGCTTGTAAAGCTGAACGTGAAGTGCAGGATCGACAGGCATTGGCGCGAACTAACTTTTCTGCAGGTCGATCTTCATCATGGACACCACGTGCATCCTCTATTTCCACTGCACAAGCACCTCCATCAGGTGCCACTGCTACCTCTTGAGCACTGCGTTGGATTTCCCCGAAGAGGAGAGGATGATGCAGCAAAGTAGCGTAAGTATTTCCCTCATTTTTTGAGAACCAAGGTATCAATCCAGTAGGAGGCTACACGCGAGTCCCTCGTACCTACACAAAAACAATAGCTCAACGCAACCAACGCGCTTAGGGGTTGTTAATCCCTTCACGGTCACTTACGAAAGTGAGATCTGATAGAGATGATAAATAATATTTTTGGTATTTTTGGTATAGAGATGCAAAGTAAAAAGTAAAAGGCAAAGTAAAAGCAAAGCAATAATAAAGTGATGGAGATTGATATGATGAGAAAGAGACCCGGGGGCCATAGGTTTCACTAGTGGCTTATCTCAAGAGCATAAGTATTCTACGGTGGGTGAACAAATTACTATTGAGCAATTGACAGAATTGAGCATAGTTATGAGAATATCTAGGTATGATCATGTATATAGGCATCACGTCCGAGACAAGTAGACCGACTCCTGCCTGCATCTACTACTATTACTCCACTCATCGACCACTATCTAGCATGCATCTAGAGTATTAAGTTAAAAACAGAGTAACGCCTTAAGCAAGATGACATGATGTAGATGGATAGTTTCATGCAATATGATAAAAACCCCATCTTGTTATCCTCGATGGCAACGATACAATACGTGCCTTGCTGCCCCTTCTGTCACTGGGAAAGGACACCGCAAGATCGAACCCAAAGCTAAGCACTTCTCCCATGGCAAGAATAACCAATCTAGTAGGCCAAACCAAACTGATAATTCGAAGAGACTTGCAAAGATAACCAATCATACATAAAAGAATTCAGAGAAGATTCAAATATTATTCATAGATAGACTGGATCATAAACCCACAATTCATCGGTCTCAACAAACACACCGCAAAAAGAAGATTACATCGAATAGATCTCCACAAGAGAGGGGGAGAACATTGTATTGAGATCCAAAAAGAGAGAAGAAGCCATCTAGCTACTAACTATGGACCCGTAGGTCTGAAATAAACTACTCACACTTCATCGGAGGGGCTTGGATGATGATGTAGAAGCCCTCCGTGATCGATGCCCCCTCCGGCGGAGCTCCGGAACAGGCCCCAAGATGGGATCTCGTGGATACAGAAAGTTGCGGCGGTGGAATTAGGTTTTTGGCTCCGTCCCCGATCGTTTGGGGGTACGTGGATATATATGGGAGGAAGAAGTACGTCGATGGAGCTTCGAGGGGCCCATGAGGCAGGGGGCGCGCCCTGGGGGGGGGCGCCCTCCACCCTCGTGGCTATCTTGACGAAGGGTCCAAGTCTCTTGGATCTTATCTGATGAGAAAATCACGTTTCTGAAGGTTTCATTCCGTTTGGACTCCGTTTGATATTCCGTTTCTCCAAAACACTGAAATAGGCAAAAAAACAACAATTCTGGGCTGGGCCTCCGGTTAATAGGTTAGTCCCAAAAATAATATATAAGTGGAAAATAAAGCCCAATATAGTCCAAAACAGTAGATAATATAGCATGGAGCAATCAAAAATCATATAGATACGTTGGAGACGTATCAAGCATCCCCAAGCTTAATTCCTGCTCGTCCTCGAGTAGGTAAATGATAAAAACATAATTTTTTATGCGGAGTGCTACTTGGCATAATCTTAATGTAATTCTTCTTAATTGTGGTATGAATATTCAGATCCGAAAGATTCAAGGCAAAAGTTCATATTGACATAAAAATGATAATACTTCAAGCATACTAACTAAGCAATTATGTCTTCTCAAAATAACATGGCCAGAGAAAGTTCATCCCTACAAAATCATGTAGTTTAGTCATGTTTCATTTTCGTCACACAAGAATGCTCTCATCATGCACAACCCTGATGACAAGCCAAGCAATTGTTTCATACTTTAGTAATCTCAAACCTATAAAAACTTTCACGCAATATATGAGCGCGAGCCATGAACATAGCACTATAGGTGGAATAGAATATAATGAGGGGGTTATGTGGAGAAGACAAAAAGGGAGAAAGTCTCACATCAACGAGGCTAATCAATGGGCTATGGAGATGCCCACCGATTGATGTTAATGCAAGGAGTAGGGATTGCCATGCAACGGATGCACTAGAGCTATAAATGTATGAAAACTCAATAAAAGAAACTAGTGGGTGTGCATCCAACTTGCTTGCTCACGAATACCTAGGGCACTTGAGGAGGCCCATTGTTGGAATATACAAGCCAAGTTCTATAACGAAAAATTCCCACTAGTATATGAAAGTGATAACATGAGAGACTCTCTACTATGAAGATCATGGTGCTACTTTGAAGCACAAGTATGGTAAAAGGATAGTAACATTGTCCCTTCTCTCTTTTTCTCTCATTTTTTGGGCCTTTTCTTTTTTATGGCCTTTCTCTTTTTTTTGGGCCTTCTCTTTTTTATGGCCTTTCTCTCTTTTTTTGGGCCTTCTCTTTTTTATGGCCTTTCTCTCTTTTTTTATATTCCTCACTTGGAACAATGCTCTAATAATGTTGATCATCACACTTCTATTTATTTACAACTCAATGATTACAACTCGATACTAGAACAAAGATGACTCTATATGAATGCCTCCGGCGGTGTACCGGGATATGCAATGAACCAAGAGTGACATGTGTGAAAGAATTATGAACGGTGGCTTTGCCACAAATACTATGTCAACTACATGATCATGCTAAGCAATATGGCAATGATGAATGTGTCATGATGAACGGAATGATGGAAAGTTGCATGGCAATATATCTCGGAATGGCTATGGAAATGCCATAATAGGTAGGTATGGTGGCTGTTTTGAGGAAGATATAAGGAGGTTTATGTGTGAAAGAGCGTATCATATCACGGGGTTTGGATGCACCGGCGAAGTTTGCGCCAACTCTCAATGTGAGAAAGGGCAATGCACGGTACCGAAGAGGCTAGCAAGGCTGGAAGGGTGAGAGTGCGTATAATCCATGGACTCAACATTAGTCATAAAGAACTCACATACTTATTGCAAAAATCTACAAGTCATCAAAAACCTCGACACTACGCGCATGCTCCTAGGGGGATAGATTGGTAGGAAAAGACCATCGCTCGTCCCCGACCGCCACTCATAAGGAAGACAATCAAATAACACCTCATGTTTCAAATTTGTTGCATAACGTTTACCATACGTGCATGCTACGGGACTTGCAAACCTCAACACAAGTATTTCTCAATTTCACAACTACTCAACTAGCATGACTTTGATATTATTATCTCCATATCTCAAAACAATCATCAAGCATCAAAATTTTCTTAGTATTCAACACACTCATACAAATTTTTTATTATTAATCTTGCATACCAAGCATATTAGGATTTTAAGCAACTTACCATGCTATTTAGACTCTCAAAATAATCTAAGTGAAGCATGAGAGATCAATAGTTTCTATAAAACAAATCCACTACCGTGCTCTAAAAGATATAAGTGAAGCACTAGAGCAAAACTATAAAGCTCAAAAGATATAAGTGAAGCACATAGAGTATTCTATCAAATTCCAAATCATATATGGCTCTCTGAAAAGGTGTGTACAACAAGGATGATTGTGGTAGACTAACAAGCAAAGACTCAAATCATAAAAGACTCTCCAAGCAAAACACATATCATGTGGTGAATAAAAATATAGCTCCAAGTAAAGTTACCGATAGAAGTAGATGAAAGAGGGGATGCCTTCCGGGGCATCCCCAAGCTTTGGCTCTTAGGTGTCCTTAGATTATCTTGGGGGTGCCGTGGGCATCCCCAAGCTTAGGCTCTTGCGAACTTCACAAGACAAAACTTAAAGTAGAAAACTCGTGAGCTCCATTAGCAAAAGAAAACAAAAGACCACTTCAAGGTACTGTAATAAACTCATTCTTTATTTATACTAGATGATGCCCCGCACGTTGTTGCGGGAATATTTTGCAATATTTCAATGAGGTTTTTGATTACACGAAACATCAATATTTGAAATAATAGTTTTTGAAAGTATATAAGAATTTGATGTAAATAGCATAATAGAATGGAATTTTAAATGCACCATGGGTGCATGGTGAAGTGGATTTTTAATATGTACAGTTGCATGTTGAGGTGGGCCTTTTTTATGCATGTTGAATGATGAGGTGTCATGCTTGCATGTTGAGAGAAATATGTTAGTGGGGGCTAGCTATTTAGATATAGAAGATTGGTGTTAAACCTACTGTATTCCAACTTCTCTATGGATTGTAAACTATTTTACTAGCCATAGATTCATCAAAAGAAACAAACAACACACGGAAAACAGAATCTGTCAAAAACAGAACAGTCTGTAGTAATCTGTAGCTAGCGCAAGATCTGGAACCCCGAAAATTCTAAAATAAATTTCTGGACGTGAGGAATTTATCTATGAATCATCTTAAAAAATAATTAACTAAATACTACTTTCCAAATAAAAATTACAGCAGTTCTCGTGAGCGCTAAAGTTTCTGGTTTTTACAGCAAGTTCAACAAGACTTTCCCCAAGTCTTCCCAACGGTTCTACTTGGCACAAACACTAATTAAACACAAATAACACAACCAAAACAGAGGCTAGATAATTTATTTATTACTAAACAGTAGCAAAAAGCAAGGAATATAAATAAAATTGGGTTGCCTCCCAACAAGCGCTATCGTTTAACGCCCCTAGCTAGGCATAACAAGCAAGAATAGATCTAGGTATTGCCATCTTTGGTAGGCAATCCATAAGTGCCTCTCATGATAGATTCATATGGTAATTCTATTTTCTTTCTAGGGAAGTGTTCCATGCCCTTTTTTAATGGAAATTGAAATCTAATATTCCCTTCCTTCATATCAATAATTGCACCAACCGTTCTAAGGAAAGGTCTACCGAGAATAATAGGGCAAGAAGGATTACAATCTATATCAAGAACGATAAAATCTACGGTCACATAATCCCTATTTGCAACAATAATAACATCATTAATTCTTCCCATAGGTTTCTTAATAGTGGAATCCTCAAGATGCCAGTTTAGAGAGCTATCATCAAAATCACGAAAATCTAGCAAATCACACAAAGTTTTGGGAATAGTAGAGACAGGAGCACCCAAATCACACAAAGCATAAAACTCATAATTTTTAATTTTAATTTTAATAGTAGGTTCCTACTCATCATAAAGTTTTCTAGGGATAGAAACTTTCAACTCAAGTTTTTCTTCATAAGATTGCATCAAGGCATCAACGATATGTTCGGTAAAGGCTTTATTTTGACTATAAGCATGAGGAGATCTTACCAAGGATTGCAACAAGGAAATACAATCAATTAAAGAGCAATTTTCATAATTAAATTCCTTGAAATCCAATATAGTGGGTTTCGCATCATCTAGGGTTTTATTTCTTTTAATCCCACTTCTATCAATTTCATCATCAAGATCTAAATACTCCGAATTTTTAGAACACCTTCTAGGTAAAGGTGAATCATATTCAGTCCCATTATTATCAAGATTAATATTGCAAAACAAAGATTTAATAGGGGACACATCAATAAATTTTAGATCTTCATCATTATTTTCATAGGAATCCGGTTTAGCGGCCATCTTATTGACTAAGGTAGCTTGCATATCCGAAATTTCAGCAGTTAATTTTTCAAGATGAGCAATTTGGGATCTTATACCATCAAATTCTTTAGACATATCATCGAGTTCTTTATTCATATAATTCATGAAACCTTTTTGTTCCTTAAGCTCATTTCTAAAGAAATTATTATTCTCAAATTGCAAAACCATAAACTTCCTGACGTTGTTTTCGATCTCCTCTAACCTTTTAAGGTGAAGATCACCAAATTGAGGTAGAGCCATCATGACAAACAAGCAATCGAACACACGAGCAAACAAAAAGAAAATGGGCGAGTCCCTTGTACCTACACAAAAACAATAGCTCAACGCAACCAACGTGCTTAGGGGTTGTCAATCCCTTCACGGTCACTTACGAAAGTGAGATCTGATAGAGATGATAAATAATATTTTTGGTATTTTGGTATAGAGATGCAAAGTAAAAAGTAAAAGGCAAAGTAAAAGCAAAGCAATAATAAAGTGATGGAGATTGACATGATGAGAAAGAGACCCGGGGGCCATAGATTTCACTAGTGGCTTCTCTCAAGAGCATAAGTATTCTACGGTGGGTGAACAAATTACTGTTGAGCAATTGACAGAACTGAGCATAGTTATGAGAATATCTAGGTATGATCATGTATATATGCATCACGTCCGAGACAAGTAGACCGACTCCTGCCTGCATCTACTACTATTACTCCACTCATCGACCGCTATCCAGCATGCATCTAGAGTATTAAGTTAAAAACAGAGTAACGCCTTAAGCAAGATGACATGATGTAGACGGATAGTTTCATGCAATATGATAAAAACCCCATCTTGTTATCCTCGATGGCAACGATACAATACGTGCCTTGCTGCCCCTTCTGTCATGGGAAAGGACACCGCTGTTGTAAATATGCCCTAGAGGCAATAATAAATTGGTTATTATTATATTTCCCTGTTCATGATAATCGTTTATTATCCATGCTAGAATTGTATTGATAGGAAACTCAGATACATGTGTGGATACATAGACAACACCATGTCCCTAGTAATCCTCTAGTTGACTAGCTCGTTGATCAATAGATAGTTACGGTTTCCTGACCATGGACATTGGATGTCGTTGATAACGGGATCACATCATTAGGAGAATGATGTGATGGACAAGACCCGATCCTAAGCCTAGCACAAGATCGTGTAGTTCGTATGCTAAAGCTTTTCTAATGTCAAGTATCATTTCCTTAGACCATGAGATTGTGCAACTCCCGGATACCGTAGGAATGCTTTGGGTGTACCAAACGTCAAACCGTAACTGGGTGGCTATAAAGGTGCACTACGGGTATCTCCGAAAGTGTTTGTTGGGTTGGCACGAATCGAGACTGGGATTTGTCACTCCGTGTAACGGAGAGGTGTCTCTGGGCCCACTCGGTAGGACATCATCATAATGTGCACAATGTGACCAAGGAGTTGATCACGGGATGATGTGTTATGAAAAGAGTAAAGAGACTTGCCGGTAACGAGATTGAACAAGGTATCGGGATACCGACGATCGAATCTCGGGCAAGTATCATACCAGTAAACAAAGGGAATTGTATACGGGATTGATTGAATCCTTGACATCGTGGTTCATCCGATGAGATCATCGTGGAACATGTGGGAGCCAACATGGGTATCCAGATCCCACTGTTGGTTATTAACCAGCGAGATGTCTCGGTCATGTATGCATGATTCCCGAGCCCATAGTGTCTACACACTTAAGGTTCGATGACGCTAGGGTTATAGGGAAAGTATGTACGCGGTTACTGAATGTTGTTCGGAGTCCTAGATGAGATCCCGGACGTCACGAGGAGTTCCGGAATGGTCCGGAGGTAAAGATTGATATATAGGAAGTGTGGATTTGGCCATCGGAAGTGTTCCGGGCATCACAGGTAATGTGCCAGGACCACCGGAAGGGTTCCGGGGGTCCACCGGGAGGTGCCACCAGCCCCGGAGGCTTGCGTGGGCCAAGAGTGGGAAGGGACCAGCCCCTAGGTGGGTTGGGGCGCCTCCCACCAAGGCCCAAGGCGCCCTCAAGAGGAGATGGGGCAAACCCTAGGGGCAGATGGGCCCTAAGGCCCACCCTAGGTGCGCCCCCTCTCTCTCCCCCTTGGCCGCCACCCAGATGGGATCTGGGGGCTGCCGCCACCCCTAGGGAGGGAACCCTAGGTGGGGGCGCAGCCCCTCCCCTCCCCTATATATAGTGGAGGTTTTGTGGTTGCCCAACACGCGAGTCTCTCTCTCCCAAGGCGCAGCCCTACCTCTCTCCCTCCTCGTCTCTCGTAGTGCTTGGCGAAGCCCTGCTGGAGTACCGCGCGCCTCCACCACCACCACGCCATCGTGCTACTGCTGGACGGAGTCTTCCCCAACCTCTCCCTCTCTCCTTGCTAGATCAAGGCATGGGAGACGTCACCGGGCTGCACGTGTGTTGAACGCGGAGGCGCCGTTGTTCGGCGCTTAGATCAAAATTGATCGCGATCTGAATCACCACGAGTACGACTACCTCATCCGCGTTCTTGCAACGCTTCCGCTTAGCAATCTACAAGGGTATGTAGATGCACTCCCCTTCCCCTTGTTGCTAGATTACTCCATAGATTGATCTTGGTGATGCGTAGAAAATTTTAAATTTCTGCTATGATCCCCAACAGTGGTATCAGAGCTAGGTCTATGCGTAGTTTCTATGCACGAGTAGAACACAAGTTGTTGTGGGCGCCAATTTTGTCAATTTACTTGCCGTTACTAGTCTTATCTTGATTCGACGACATTGTGGGATGAAGCGGCACGGACCGACCTTACACGTACTCTTGCGTGAGACAGGTTCCACCGACTGACATGCACTAGTTGCATAAGGTGGCTCGCGGGTGTTTGTCTCTCCCACTTTAGTCGGATCGGATTCAATGAAAAGGGTCCTTATGAAGGGTAAATAGAAATTGGCATATCACATTGTGGTTTTGGCATAGGTAAGAAACGTTCTTGCTAAGAAACCTATAGCAGCCACGTAAAATTTGCAACAACAATTAGAGGACGTCTAACTTGTCTTTGCAGCATATGCCGTGTGATGTGATATGGCCAAAAGGATGTGATGAATGATATATGTGATGTATGAGATTGATCATGTTCTTGTAATAGGAATCACGACTTGCATGTCGATCAGTATGACAACCGGCAGGAGCCATAGGAGTTGTCTTAATTTATTTATGACCTGCGTGTCAACATAAACGTCATGTAATTACTTTACTTTATTGCTAACCGTTAGCCGTAGTAGTAGAAGTAATAGTTGGCGAGACAACTTCACGAAGACACAATGATGGATATCATGATGATGGAGATCATGGTGTCATGCCGGTGACAACGATGATCATGGTGCCCCGAAGATGGAGATCAAAAGGAGCAAAATGATATTGGCCATATCATGTCACTATTTGATTGCATGTGATGTTTATCATGTTTTACATCTTATTTTCTTAGAACGACAGTAGCATAAATAAGATGATCCCTCGCAATAATTTCAAGAAAGTGTTCCCCTTAACTGTGCACCGTTGCGAAGGTTCATTGTTTCGAAGCACCACGTGAAGATCGGGTGTGATAGATTCTAATGTTCGAATAGAATGGGTGTAAGCCTGATTTACACACGCAATACACTTAGGTTGACTTGACGAGCCTAGCATGTACAGACATGGCCTCGGAACACGAAGACCGAAAGATCGAACATGAGTCGTATAGAAGATACGATCAACATGGAGATGTTCACCGATGATGACTAGTCCGTCTCACGTGATGATCGGACACGGCCTAGTTGAGTCGGATCATGTATCACTTAGATGACTAGAGGATGTCTGTCTGAGTGGGAGTTCATTAAATTTGATTAGATGAACTTAATTATCATGAACAATAGTCTAAGTTGTCTTTGCAAAAGGGTTGTAGATCCATAACTCGCGTTGTAGCTCCCTATTTCAATACGTTCCTAGAGAAAGATTAAGTTGAAAGATATTGTAAGCAATGATGCGGACTAGGTCCGTTGCCCGAGGAGTGTCCTCACTGCTACACAGAAGGCTTATGTCTTTGATGCACCACTCAGTGTGCCAACCCCTCCAGCGTCGTCTGTGGATGTTATGAACATCTGACAGATACGTCCTGATGACTACTTGATAGTTAAGTGCACCATACTTTACGGCTTAGAATTGGGATTCCAATGATGTTTTGAACACCATAGAACATATGAGATGTTCCAAGAGCTGAAATTGGGATTTCAGGCTCATGCCCGTGTTGAGAGGTATGAGACCTCTGACAAGTTCTTTGCCTACAAGATGGAGGAGAATAGCTCAGCTAGTGAGCATGTGCTCAGAATGTCTGGGTGCTACAATCACTTAAATCAAGTGGGAGTTAAACTTCCAGATAAGATAGTGATTGATAGAGTTCTCTAGTCACTATCACTAAGCTACTAGATCTTCGTGATGAACTATGACATGCAAGGGATGGAGACGATCCCGGAGCTGTTCGCGGTGCTTAAGACCGCAAAAGGTAGAAATCAAGAAGGAGCATCAAGTGTTGATGGTTTAACAAGACCACTGGTTTCAAGAAGGGCAAGGTCTAGAAGGGAAACTTCATGAATGGCAAACCAGATGTCGCTCCAGTAAAGGAACCCAAGGTTGAACCCAAACCCGAGACTAAGTGCTTCTATTGTAAGGGGAATGGTCACTGGTAGCGGAATTACCCCAAATGCATGGTAGATAAGAAGGCTGGCAACTTCAAAGTATATACGTGTTATTAATGTGTACCTCACTAGTACTCCTGGTAGCACCTGGGTATTGGATACCGGTTCAGTTGCTATTATTGGTGACTTGAAGCAAAAGCTACGGACTAAACGGAGACTGGCTAAGGGAGAGGTGACGATGTGTGTTGGAAGTGTTTCCAAAGTTGATGAGATCACCATCGCACGCTCCATCTGCCTTCGGGATTAGTATTGAACCTAGATAAATGTTATCAGGTGTCTACATTGAGCATGAATATGATTAGATCATGTTCATTGCAATACGGTTATTCATTTAAGTTAGAGAATAATGATTATTCTGTTTACATGAATAATACCTTTCAAGGTCATGCACCCTATGTGAATGGTTCATTGAATCTTGGTCGTGGTAATACACATGTTCACGCCAAAAGATGTAGAGTTAATAATGATAGTACCACTTTCTTGTGGCACTGCCGCTTAGGTCATATTGGCGTAAGTTGCATGAAGAAAGTCCATGTCGATGGATGTTTGGAGTCACTTGATTTTGAATCGCTTGACACATGTGAGCCATGCCTCATGGGCAGGATGACTAAGACCCCGTTTTCAGGTACAATGAAACGGGCAAGTGACTTGTTGGAAATCGTACATGCTGATGTGTGTGATCCAATAAGAATTGAGGCGTGCGGTGGACATCGCTATTTTCTCATCTTCACTGACGATTTGAGTAGATATGGGTATATTTACTTAATGAAGCACAAGTCTGAAACGTTTGAAAAGTTCAAGCAATTTCAGAGTGAAGTTAAGAACCATCATAACAAGAAGATCAAATTCCTATGATTTGATCGATGGAGAATTTCTGAGTTATGAGTTTGGCAATCACTTAACACATTGTGAAATTGTTTCACAGTTGACACCACCTGGAACACCACAGCGTAATGGCGTGTCCGGACGTCGTAATCGAACCTTATGAGATATGGTGCGATCTATGATGTCTCTTACCGATCTACCGCAATCATTGTGAGGTTATGCGTTAGAGACAGTTGCATTCACTTTAGATAGGGCACCATCTAAGTCCGTTGAGACGACGTTGTATGAACATTGGTTTGGCAAGAAACCAAAGTTGTCGTTTCTTAATATTTGGTGCTGCGATGCTTAAGGCTTCAGCCGAAAAAGCTTGAACCCAAAGCGGACAAATACATCTTCATAGGATACCCAAAGGTAATAGTTGGGTATACCTTCTATCTTAGATCCGATGGCAAAGTGTTTTTCGCTAAGAACGGGTCCTTTCTCGAGAAGGAGTTTCTCTCGAAAGAATTGAGTGGGAGGAAGATAGAACTTGATGAGGTTGTTGAACCTCTACTTCCGGAAAGTGGTGCAACACAGAAAGATGTTTCTCTGGCGCCTACGTCTGTTGAAGAGGAAGTTAGTGATAGTGATCATGAAGCTTCGGATCAAGTTGCTATCGAACCTCGTAGGTCGACAAGGATATGTACTACTCCTGAGTGGTACGGTAATCCTGTCTTAGATATCATGTTGTTAGACAACAATGAACCTACGAGCTATGGAGAAGTGATGGTGGGCCCGTATTTCGGCAAATGGTTAGAAGCCATGAAATCTGAGATAGGATCCATGTATCAGAACAAAGTATGGACTTTGGTGGACTTGCCCATTGATCGGCAAGGCATTGAAATAAATGGATCTTTAAGAAGAAGATGGACGTGGACGGTAATGTTACCGTTTATGAAGCTCGACTTGTGGCAAAGAGTCTTTTCACAAGTTCAAGGAGTTGACTACGATGAGATTTTCTCACCTGTAGTGATGCTTAAGTCCATCGGAATCATGTTAGCATTAGCTATATTTTTTGGTTATGAAATCTGACAGATGGATGTCAAAACAAGTTTTCTTACCAGTTTTCATAAGAAAAAGTTGTATGTGATACAATAAAAGGTTTTGTCAATCCTAAGGATGCTAAAAGGTATGCTGGCTCCAGCAATCCTTCTATGGACTAGAACAAGCATCTCGGAGTCGGAATATATGCTTTGATGGAGTGATCAAAGCTTTTAGGTTTATACAATGTTTGCTAGAAACTTGTATTTACAAGAAAGTGAGTGGGAGCACTACAACATTTCTGATAAGTATATGTGGATGACATATTGTTGATCTGAAATAATGTAGAATTTCTGGAAAGCATAAACGGTTGTTTGAAGAGTGATTTTCAAAGGAAGACCTGGATAAAGCCGCTTACATATTGGGCATCAAGATCTATAGAGATAGATCAAAACACCTGATGATACTTTCAAAGAATGCACACCTTGACATGATTTTGAAGGAGTTCAAAATAGATCAGTCAAAGAAGGGGATTCTTACCTGAGTTGTAAGGTGTGAAGTTGAGTAAGACTCAAAGCTTGACCACGACAGAAGAAAGAGGAAGGACGAAGGTCGTCCCCTATGCTTTTTCATAGGCTCTATACGGCATGCCATGCTGAGTACCGCACCTGATTTGTGCCTTGCCACATGTCTGGCAAGAGGGTACAAATGTGATCCAGGAGTGGATAACTGGACAGTGGTCAAAATTATCCTTAGAGGAATAAGGAAATATTTCTCGGTTATGGAGGTGATAAAGAGTTCGACATTAAGAGTTACGTCAATGCAAAGCTTTAACACCTATCTAGATGACTATGAGTAGAAAAACCGGATACGTATAATGGAGCAACCATTTGGAATAGCTCCAAGTGGAACGTGGTAGCAGCATCTACGATATGACATAAAGTTTTGCGGAGTACATGCGGATTTGATTGTTGCAGACCCGTTAACTATAACCTCTCTCACAAGCATAACATGATCAAACCCAGAACTCATTGAGTGTTAATCACATAATGATGTGAACTGGATTATTGACTCTAGTAAACTCTTGGGTGTTAGTCACATGGCGATGTGACCTATGAGTGTTAATCACATAGCAATGTGAACTAGATTATTGACTCTAGTGCAAGTGGGAGATTGTTGGAAATATGCCCTAGAGGCAATAATAAATTGGTTATTATTATATTTCCTTGTTCATTACAATCGTTTATTATCCATGTAGAATTGTATTGATAGGAAACTCAGATACATGTGTGGATACATAGACAACACCATGTCCCTAGTAAGCCTCTAGTTGACTAGCTCGTTGATCAATAGATGGTTACGGTTTCCTGACCATGGACATTGGATGTCGTTGATAACGGGATCACATCATTAGGAGAATGATGTGATGGACAAGACCCAATCCTAAGCCTAGCAAAAGATCGTGTAGTTCGTATGCTAAAGCTTTTCTAATGTCAAGTATCATTTCCTTAGACCATGAGATTGTGCAACTCCCGGGTACCGTAGGAATGCTTTGGGTGTACCAAACGTCACAACGTAACTGGGTGGATATAAAGGTGCACTACGGGTATCTCCGAAAGTGTCTGTTGGGTTGGCACGAATCGAGAGTGGGATTTGTCACTCCGTGTAACGGAGAGGTATCTCTGGGCCCACTCGGTAGGATATCATCATAATGTGCACAATATGACCAAGGAGTTGATCACGGGATGATGTGTTACGGAAAGAGTAAAGAGTCTTGCCGGTATCGAGATTGAACAAGGTATCGGGATACCGACGATCGAATCTCGGGCAAGTATCATACCAGTAGACAAAGGGAATTGTATACGAGATTGATTGAATCCTTGACATCGCGGTTCATCCGATGAGATCATCATGGAACATGTGGGAGCCAACATGGGTACCAAGATCCCGCTGTTGTTTATTGACCAAATAGATGTCTCGGTCATGTCTGCATGATTCCCGAGCTCGTAGGGTCTACACACTTAAGGTTCGATGACGCTAGGGTTATAGGGAAAGTATGTACGCGGTTACCAAATGTTATTCGGAGTCCTAGATGAGATCCTGGACGTCACGAGGAGTTCCGGAATGGTCCGGAGGTAAAGATTGATATATAGGAAGTGTGGATTTGGCCACCGGAAGTGTTCCGGGCATCACCGGTAATGTGTCGGGACCACCAGAAGGGTTCCGGGGGTCCACCGGGAGGTGCCACCATCCCCGGAGGCTTGCGTGGGCCAAGAGTGGGAAGGGACCAGCCCCTAGGTGGGCTGTGGCGCCTCCCACCAAGGCCCAAGGCGCCCTGAAGAGGAGAAGGGGCAAACCCTAGGGGCAGATGGGCCCTAAGGCCCACCCTAGGTGCGCCCCCCTCTCTCTCCCCCTTGGCCGCCACCCAGATGGGATCTGGGGGCTGCCTCCACCCCTAGGGAGGGAACCCTAGGTGGGGGCGCAGCCCCTCCCCTCCCCCTATATATAGTGGAGGTTTTGTGGTTGCCCAACACGCGAGTCTCTCTTTCCTAAGGCGCAGCCCTACCTCTCTCCCTCCTCGTCTCTCGTAGTGCTTGGCGAAGCCCTGCTGGAGTACCGCTCCTCCACCACCACCACGCCGTCGTGCTGCTGCTGGACAGAGTCTTCCCCAACCTCTCCCTCTCTCCTTGCTGGATCAAGGCATGGGAGACGTCACCGGGCTGCACGTGTGTTGAATGCGGATGCGCCGTTGTTCGGCGCTTAGATCGGAATCGACCGCAATCTGATTCGCCATGAGTATGACTATCTCATCCGCGTTCTTGCAACGCTTCCGCTTAGCGATCTACAAAGGTATGTAGATGAACTCCCCTTCCCCTCGTTGCTAGATTACTCCATAGATTGATCTTGGTGATGCGTAGAAAATTTTAAATTTCTGCTACGATCCTCAACAACAGCAAGATCGAACCCAAAGCTAAGCACTTCTCCCATGGCAAGAACAACCAATCTAGTAGGCCAAACCAAACTGATAATTCAAAGAGACTTGCAAAGATAACCATCATACATAAAAGAATTCAGAGAAGATTCAAATATTATTCATAGATAGACTGGATCATAAACCCACAATTCATCGGTCTCAACAAACACACCGCAAAAAGAAGATTACATTGAATAGATCTCCATAAGAGAGGGGGAGAACATTGTATTGAGATACAAAAAGAGAGAAGAAGCCATCTAGCTACTAACTATGGACCCGTAGGTCTGAAATAAACTACTCACACTTCATCGAAGGGGCTTGGATGATGATGTAGAAGCCCTCCGTGATTGATGCCCCCTCCGGTGGAGCTCCGGAACAGGACCCAAGATGGGATCTCGTGGATATAGAAAGTTGCGGCGGTGGAATTACGTTTTTGGCTCCGTCCCCGATCGTTTGGGTGTACGTGGATATATATGGGAGGAAGAAGTACGTCGGTGGAGCTTCGAGGGGCCCACGAGGCAGGGGCGCGCCCTGGGGGGGGGGGCACCCTCCACCCTCGTGGCTGCCTCATGGCTTTCTTGACGGAGGGTCCAAGTCTCTTGGATCTTATCTGATGAGAAAATCACGTTTTTGAAGGTTTCATTCCGTTTGGACTCCGTTTGTTATTCTGTTTCTCCGAAACACTGAAATAGGCAAAAAACAACAATTCTGGGCTGGGCCTCCGGTTAATAGGTTAGTCCCAAAAATAATATAAAAGTGGAAAATAAAGCCCAATATAGTCCAAAACAGTAGATAATATAGCATGGAGCAATCAAAAATTATAGATACATTGGAGACGTATCAGCCACCTCCAGCCGTGATACAAGAAAGCAAGCACAACCACCACTATTTGCCAAGAGCACACCTGCTGGGCCTGCATAGAGTTCTTCTTCTTCCATGGCATCAACAGGGCACACAAGTGATATTATTTGTCGTCGTTGTAAGGGAAGAGGACATTTTGCGAGAGAATGCAAATCTCAGCGTGTGATGATTGTTACTGAGGATGGTGGGTATGAGTCTGCTAGTGACTATGATGAGGAGACTTTGGCTCTTATTACACATGAAGAACACGGTGGAGAAGCTACCTCTCACCACAAGACCACATCCACATCCTTACTACATCCAATGGTTCAACAACAGCGGCAAGGTTAAGGTAACACGTACTGTTCGTGTGCATTTTAGTATCTCTACATATGCTGATTATGTTGATTGTGATGTGGTACCTATGCAAGCATGTTCCTTATTACTTGGTAGACCATGACAATTTGATAAAAATTCTGTACACCATGGTAGAAACAATCAGTATACTCTTGTTCATAAGGATAAAAATACTACTTTGCTTCCTATGAATCCTGATTCCATTTTGAAAGATGATATTAATAGAGCTAATAAAGCAAAACAGGAGAAAAATAAGAGTGAAAATCAGATTGTGACAAAAGAATTTGAGCAACAAATGAAGCCTAATAATAAACCATCTAGTGTTGTTTCTGAAATTAAATTTAAAAGTGCATGTTTACTTGCCACCAAATCTGATATTGATGATCTAGATTTTAGCAAATCTATTTGCTATGCTTTTGTGTGCAAAGAGGCATTATTTTCATTCGAGGACGTGCCTTCCTCTTTGCCTCCTGCTGTCACTAACATTTTGCAGGAGTTCGTTGATGTCTTTTCATAAGACGCGCCACCGGGATTACCACCTATTAGAGGGATTGAGCATCAAATTAACTTAATTCCCGATGCATCATTACCCAATCGTGCACCATACCGTATCAATCCAGAGGAGACGAAGGAGATTATGTGTCAAGTACAAGAACTGCTCGACAAAGGTTATATACGAGAATCCCTTAGTCCTTGTGTCGTTCCTATCATTTTAGTGCCGAAAAAGGATGGTACGTCGCGTATGTGCGTTGATTGTAGAGGCATTAATAATATTACTATTCGTTATCGTCATCCTATTCCTAGGCTAGATGATATGCTTGATGAATTGAGTGGCTCGACAATATTGTCCAAAGTTGATTTGCGTAGTGGATACCATCAAATTCGTATGAAATTGGGAGATGAATGGAAAACAACATTTAAAACTAAGTTTGAATTATATGAGTGGTTAGTCATGCCTTTTGGGTTAACTAATGCATCTAGTACTTTCATGAGATTAATGAACGAAGTTTTACGTGCTTTCATTGGACGATTTGTGGTAGTTTAATTTGATGACATTTTGATTTATAGCAAATCATTGGAGGAATATTTGGAACATTTACGTGTTGTTTTTATTGCTCTACGTGATGCACGTTTGTTTGGTAACCTTGGAAAGTGCACCTTTTGCACCGACCGAGTATCTTTTCTTGGCTATGTTGTTACTCCACAAGGAATTGAAGTTGATAAAGCCAAGATTGAAGCTATTGAGAGTTGGCCGCAGCCCAAAACGGTCACACAAGTGAGGAGTTTCCTTGGTCTCGCTGGATTCTATAGGCGTTTTGTGAGAGATTTCAGCACCATTGCTGCACCTCTCAACGAGCTTACAAAGAAGGATGTGCCTTTTGTTTGGGGTACCGCACAGGAAGAAGCCTTCACGGTATTGAAAGATAAGTTGACACATGCTCCTTTACTCCAACTTCCTGAGTTCAATAAGACTTTTGAGCTTGAATGTGATGCTAGTGGAATTGGATTAGGAGGTGTGTTATTACAAGATGGCAAACCTGTTGCCTACTTTTCTAAAAAATTGAGTGGGCCTAGTCTGAACTATTCTACTTATGATAAAGAATTATATGCTCTTGTTCGGACCTTAGAAACATGGCAACATTATTTATGGCCCAAGGAATTTGTTATACATTCTGATCATGAATATTTGAAACACATTAAAAGTCAAGCAAAACTGAACCATAGACATGATAAATGGGTTGAATTCATTGATACTTTCCCTTATGTCATTAAACACAAGAAGGGTAAAAAAATGTTATTGCTGATGCTTTGTCTCGTCATTATACTATGCTTTCACAACTTGACTTTAAAATATTTGGTTTGGACATCATCAACGATCAATATGTGCATGATGTTGAATTTAAAGATGTATTGCAGAATTGTAAGGAAGGAAGAACTTGAAACCAGTTCATTCTTAACGATGGATTTGTGTTTCATGCTAACAAGCTATGCATTCCAGCTAGCTCCGTTCGTCTTTTGTTGTTGCAGGAGGCGCATGGAGGAGGATTAATGGGACACTTTGGCGTCAAGAAGACGGAGGATATACTTGCTACACATTTCTTTTGGCCAAAGATGAGACGGGACGTTGAGCATTTTGTTGCTCGCGGCACTACATGTCAAGTCACGACTCAATCCTCATGGTTTATATATGCCTTTGCCTGTACCTAGTGTTCCTTGGGAGGATATATCTATGGACTTTGTTTTAGGTTTACCTCGAACAAACAAGGGGAGGAATAGCATATTTGTTGTCGTGGATAGGTTCTCGAAAATGGCACACTTTATACCATGTCATAAACGCGATGATGCTGTTAATGTTGCTGATAGTTCTTTCGTGAAATTATTCGCTTGCATGGTGTAACAAATACTATTGTTTCAGATCGTGATACTAAATTTCTTAGCCACTTTTGGAGATGTTTATGGGCTAATTTGGGGACTAAACTGCTTTTTAGTACAACTTGTCACCCCCAAACTGATGGACAAACTGAAGTAGTCAATAGAACATTGTCTACTATGCTTAGGGATGTTTCGAAGAATAACAAAAAAATGTGGGAAGAATGCTTGCCTCATATTGAATTTGCTTATAAACATTCATTGCATTCTACTACTAAGATGTGCCCTTTTGAAATTTTGTATGGTTTCCTACCTCGTGCACCTATTGATTTGTTGTCTCTTCCATCTTCGGAGAAGGTTAATTTTGATGCTAAAGAATGTGCTGAATTGATTTTAAAAATGCATGAGTTTACTAAGGAAAACATTGAGCGTATGAATGCTAAATATAAACTTGCTGGAGATAAGGGTAGAAAATATGTTGTGTTTGCACCTGGAGATCTTGTTTGGTTACATTTGCGTAAGGATAGATTTCCTAATTTGCGCAAACCAAAGCTAATGCCATGTGCTGATGGTCCTTTGAGGGTGTTAGAGAAAATAAATGATAATGCATATAAACTTGAGATGTCTGTAGATTTTGGTGCTAGTCCCACTTTTAACACTGCAGATTTGAAGCCTTATTTGGGTGAGGACGATGAACTTTTGTCGAGGACGACTTCATTTCAAGAAGGGGAGGATGACGAGGACATCAATACCATTGTTACACCCACAACCCCTGCTGCTATACATACTGGACCAATTACTAGAGCTCGTGCATGCTAATTGAATTATCAGGTACTTTTGTTTCTTGGTAACGATTCTAATGTTCATGAGAATATGATGCTGCCTAAATTGGATACATTTGTTTTGCTTACAAATGAAGGGCCTAGCTTGGACAAGAAGGATGAACCTTGGAGCAAGTTCAAACATGGAGATGATGGCATGCGCAAGGGGATAAAGAACGGAGTTACAAGTGATGATTTCAGGACTTTGAAGCCACCATAAGGAGTGCACGAAGCCTTGGACGAAATATACAAGATGCCACTTCATAAATTTCGTCCAGAGGCTATTTTAGGTGTTGCATTACCTTATTATTGGGCCAGGCCCATGTATTTTCAAAATACTTAAGTATAGGCTGTTTTTAGAGTCCGTATGTGTGGGGAAACAAGAGTTAGGGTTTGTTTCGGACCCCTCCTCCAAGGGCCACGAAATCCCCCCTCTTCCTCCATATATACAGCCCTTAGGGCGTCGTTTAGACTTTTGGTTTTGTTTAGATTAAAAGTTCGCCATAGCTGCAACTTTGCGTACTTCGTTTGTGTCCAGCGACCAGACCAAGACGTCACAGAACCCCACCTTGATCAATAAAGCTTTCATCTTATATTCGCAATATCCAGATTGCAATCTTAGATTCTTGCTTGTTCTTCGTTTGCTCGCAGGAAACAGGCCCTCGTGGCCAGGTTGATCGTGCTCCGGCGTGGTCAATAACCCCTCGAAGTTGGTTTAGCGATTACTAAGGCGCGACGTCCTCGCACGTTCGTAGTCGGATCGTCAAAGTCTACTTCCTCTAAAACGATAGCCACCATCTCATTGAAAGACGGGACACCTTTGCCTCTATCAAGTGGACCGCTCATCGGCGCTCCCTCCCGGCGCTGCAATGGAGCACTCGCCGGCGCTCCCTCCTAGCGCTGCAACGAAGAGCTCACACGCGCTTCAATGGAGCGCTCGTCGGCGCTCCAGACGCTGCAATGGAGCGTTGACTAGCGGTCGCGGTCTGCGGTGTAGCTCCCGGTGGTACAATGGAGGCTCGTCGGTGTTGCTTTGCAGCATCTAGCGGAGGATGCGGCCAGCAGCACCGGCGGCGTCGGTGCTGCAATCAGGGGCAAGCGGGTGGCTGGTTGCTGATACGAACAGAGACCGATGCTTTGGAGGGGGCGTGTGTTGCAGGAGATCTATTCAGGATTCACGAGAGGCCAAAGTGACGGTTGCGATTGTGCATATCAAAGGATTGTGGAGGCGGCTTATGTTTACCACAAATCAATCATGTGGTGACGGACGACCACACCGTGCCTGTTACTGTTACTTTTCCCTTTTTCCTGTTATTGTTACTTTTCCCTTTTTCTTGTTTGTTCCTTTTATTTTTATTTTTATTCCCTTTTCCTGTTACTTTTTCCAATTTCAAACCCATGAACTTTTTCGGTTTTGTTGCAACTTTTTTCTTCAAATTCGTGAACTTTTTTTCAAATCCTTGGTAAAAAAACATAAACAATGAATTACTTTTTTCAAATCCGCAAACTTCTTTCAAATCTCAGTTTTTTTCTAAAAAAATTGATAATATGTTTTCAAAATCGATAAGCTTTATTTAAAGTACGCGAACTTTGTTAATAAATTGATGAACCTTTTTCAAAATCAATAATTGTTTTTTTCAAATTCGGCAAACATTTTCCAAATTGGATAAACATTTATAATTATATTTGTTTTTTTTCAAATTTATGAAATTCTTTACAATTTGATGAATATTTTGTCAAAATAGATTTTTTTTACTAATTTGTGAACATTCTTTCAAAATTAGATTAACTTTTCCCAAAATTAAAGATTTTTTTAAATTCATGAACTCTTTTAAGTTTGTGGTTTTTTTAAAAAATTCATGAAAATATTTGAATTCATGATTTTTTATTAGTTTTTAAAAGTCAATAGTTGACCGTGAACTAGTCAACCATCGATAGGTCAAATTTGAGCAAGCGAACTAGGAGAGCAACTAGTTAACGAGCGCTCCTGCGGGAGCGTCGCAACGATCAGCGTCACTTGGCGCGGTCTCAGCCGCCCGCCATGTGTCGCGTTGTGGACGCTCCCTTCGGATTTTATTTTTTTATTTTTCCGCACACATTTTTGGCTTTTTGAATGGGGTTTTTTCCGTTTTGTTTTCCGTTTCGGTTTTCCACCTATCTTCCTTAGCTTTTGGGTCATAAAAAATTAAAAAAAGTCGCGAAAAAACACGTTTTTTTTCATGAGTCACGGTTTTTGCTTCCGTGAAAAGCACGGTTGTGCTTTCACTAGTGTCACAGCCGTGCCTTTCGAAAACGAAAAAAACGTATTTTCTATTTTTTTTCCTTTTGCAAGAGGCACAGTTTTGCTTCCGCGAGAGGCACTGTTGTGCTTTCGCGAGAGTCACGGCCGTGCCTTTCGAAAAAGAAAAAAAAACGTATTTTCTGTTTTTCCCTTCCGCGATAGGCACGGTTGTGCTTCCGCGAGAGGCACGGTTGTGCTTTCGCGAGAGTCACGGCCGTGCCTCTCGGAAACTAAAAAAAACACGTTTTCTATTTTTTCCTTCTGCGAGAGGCTCGGTTGTGCTTTCGCGAGAGTCACAGCCGTGTCTTTCAGAAAGACAAAAAAGTGTTTTCTAATTTTTTTTCTTCCGCGAGAGGCATGGTTTTGCTTCCGCATGAGGTAAGGTTGTGTTTTCGCGAGAGTCAAGGCCGTGCCTCTCGGAAACGGAAAAAAATACGTTTTCTGTTTTTTCCTTCCACGAGATGCACGGTTTTGCTTCCGCGAGACGCATGGTTGTGCTTTCGCGAGAGGCACGGGCGTGCTTCTTTCGTAAAAGGAGAAAACTCATACTCCCGGTTCGATTTTTTCGTCTGATTTATTTCATCCGTTTTTTGGTGAAAAAAAAGTTCGTTAAATCGTATCAACATGGGATCTAGTTTTGAAGATCTCGACACGAGCAATTCAATGGTGAAAATGGTTCGAGATTTGGATGCACGGTTTAAGAGATAAAACGTTTTGAATAAACAGATCTACGAAAAAAGGGAAAACTCACAGGTTGCAACAAGTGGCACACATGTAGCACATCACTTGTCGCAACCTGAGGAGGTGAGAGTGATCTTTATAACAAATACTCCTCAACTAGTTATTTCGGCATCCTAAAAAAACTAGTTATTTCGGCGAACTAGGCGACATAGGACGAGCAACCAGTGCTACTGGGCCGGCCCAGATAAGCGCCGACTAGGAGGTCCGAGCAGAACCCTCAGTCGGGCAAATCTTTAATGGCGCGTTAGGCTGAAATCACTAATTGAGAAGTACTCGTTGCAAAAATAACTCCAATTCCTCTGGTTGCGACAAGTGACGCATATGCAGCATGCCACTTGTCGCAACCTGTGAGTTTTCTCTTTTTTCGTAGATCCGTTTATTCAAAATATTTTATCTCTCAAACGTGCGTCCAAATCTCCTCGCGCCGAGATCTTCAAAACTAGATCCCATGTTGATAGGTTTTGATGAATTTTTTTTCATGAAAAAAAATCAAACGAAAAAAACCGGATGAAAAAACCGAACCAGGACCACGGGTTTTTTCCCTTTTCGAAAGAGGCACACCCGTGCCTCTCACGAAATCATAACTGTGTCTCTCGCAGAAGCAAAACCGTGACTCTCACGGAAGGAAAAAAGAAAGAGAAAGCACGTTTTTTTTTCGTTTTCGATGAGGCACGGCCGTGACTCCCGTGAAAGCACAACTGTACCCCTTGCGGAAGCAAAACCATGACTCTCATGAAAGAAAAAAAACAGAAAACGCGTTTTTCCCTTTCTGAGGGGCACAACCGCGACTCTCACGAAAGCACAACCGTGCCTCCCGCGGAAGCAAAACCGTGACTCTCGCGAAAGAAAAAAAACAGAAAACACATTTTTTTCGTTTCCGAGAGGCACGGCCGTGACTCTCGCGAAAGCACATCCATGCCTCTCGTGAAAGGAAAACCATGACTTTTGCGAAAGAAAAAAACAGAAAATGCATTTTTTTCGTTATCGAGAGGCACGGCCGTGACTCTCGCGAAAGCAAAACCGTGCCTCTCGCGGAAGCAAAACCATGACTCTCGCAAAAGGAAAAAAACACGTTTTTTCGCGCAATTTTTTTTCAAATTTTTTTATTGAAAAGTTAGGGAAGACCGATGAAAAATCAAAACGTCAAAAAAACCCGGGAAAATACCGTTTAAAAAGCCAAAAAATGCGTGCCAAGAAATAAAAAAACAAAATCCGGAGGGAGCACCCAGAGCGCGACACATGATGAATGGCTGATAGCACGCCAAGTGGCGCTGATCATTGCAAGGCTCCCGAAGGAGCACTCGTTAACTAGTTGCTCCCGCCTTAGGCACCCGTTCCTTGCTTTCTCACAAACGGGCGTTGACCCTTTCCTCCGTGCTGGCCAGCCCATCTTCCCTTTTTTCTTTCTTTTTTAACACCAAAAAACTACGTGACATTTGAGTTTGGAACACAAAAATCGATGAAGTTTTCCAAAAAAGATCAATGAACTTTTTAAAAAATTGGACTATTTTTTTTTCAAAATCAATGTTTTTTAATAATCTGTTAATCTTTTTCAAAATCAATGAACATTTTTTGAAAATTGATGATTGTTTTCAAAATCAATGAAAGTATTAAAAAATCATTGTTTTTTTAAAATTGATGCCTTTTCTCCAAAAATGACGAGCTTTTCTCAAAATCAATGTACTTTTGAAAATTCACGTTTTTCTAAATAATTTAAAAATCTAAGTGATGCAGTATAAATAGCGCGTACACAGTAGTTCTAATATTATTGGCGCTATTTTTCAGTTTGTGCAATTGAGTAGATCTAGTTTTTTTGTGAGGCAAATTGAGTAGATCTAGTGGTTAACAAAATTTGTACAAGAGTCCAACGGTGCGATTTGGAATCCTGGACAAAGGCAAATTGTTTGCGCTTTTTCCGCGCTGTAAACTTGCTACACTCGCGTCTTGTGGGTCGGCCCAACTGTGTGCTGCAGTGAGCACCAGTTGGTTCCCTGGCGCAGAGGGCACCCTATAGGAGCTCCTGCCCAGTTGTGCATGCCCAGGCTGCCAGCAACTGAGCCAGCCGTCAACTTTTTGCTTTTGAGATAAGGCCAGACCGTCCTAAGCTATTGTGCTCATGGGCAAAGAGGAAAAAAGAATTGTTTGACACTAAAAAGGAAAAAACAATTGATTTTGACTTTAGATGTATGCTTAACTTTGAACAAATTCTTTCCTTAGTCTATGAAGAATGTTCTTCCCTTAGTCAAAAGTTCTCTTCTGTTACTTTTAATCATTGTTCTAGAGAGGCCAATATGGTGGCGAACGTTTTAGCCAGCAAGGCGGGGTGTGATCGATCGATCCATTGTTTGACAATCGGAGTCTCCAAATTTTCTTGTTGATGTTTTAGCATACGATGTATTCATATTCTGGCATGAAATATAAACCGTCATGATGGTGTATTCCCCTAAAAAAACTTTGAACGCGTTTGAAATAGAAGGAATGAACTATAGAAAAAAGAGTAGAGAGAGATAGTAAAATCATTGAGTATAATAACTCTCTATTTTCTTAATGTTATTCCGCATTTTGCCCCTTGCTTTGATCAATCTTTTTTCCACTCAATTTTCTATCCGCATGATATGACCACACTGAATGAATGACCCGCTAAGCACAACGCACAATGGGATGCACACGACCGATACGTTCAACAGAATAAAAAAAAGAGGTGAAGCTAGGCAACAGCCGACTGGCGCAATGTTCGACCGGTCGCCCATAAGGAACGTTTCCAAAAAAAGTCAATAAAGCATGTTTTACTACATAAATGTTGTGGTGGTGGGAACACATCCTATCCTAATCTTCACTATCTTATTTACGTTGACATGCAACATATCCAGTTCATCAAATAGGTCCATCATGTAAAAATATTTTCCCACTAACTCTGCATGCACATACTCCCAGTGACCCTTCATGCGCATGCAACCTACCACAAATAACCATTAACGATCTTTTTCATGTACTCTCAATCAACCATGCATGTCATCCAAGATTTCTTTTACTATTTGTATATTTTTTGTTGTCATCGGATCCACTCCTGACATCCAACACGAATCACGTTCAACCATTCATGAGTCCTTGTCCAACCAGTCGGTTAGACTTCTTCTGTTGTTAATGCGATCATCTGATTCTGAAAGCCCAAACCATCGGCTTTTCTCATTTCAATTCTCCTGAGATTCTTGTCCATGCCACTTTTCTCCCCATAGGCCACATAGTTGCATTGGGAGCCTTCGTTCCTTCGAACCGCCGGTGTTCCAAGTAACCTTTTGATCCCAATTAATTCCATTGTGTACAGTGATGTTGCTCATCAAGTTTATTTTTATTTTTTAACAATCCATTGTCCCCATGCAACCTTTTAATTTCAATTTGGTTCATTCTATACACTCAAGTAGCTAATAAGGTTTTTTTTATGATAGAACTAATCTTCCACTATTGCGGAAGCATGCATGGTTTCACACCAGACAAGACAAGCAAAAAGAATTAGAGCTACATTAGTATATTATGGTGAATGGCTGTAGACCTGTAGTACACTCACATGGTTGATCCGGTGTGAGAAGCATGATTTACTCGAGAGTGGGCCTTTTGATTTAAAAGCAACTTTCTTTTTTGTGGAAAATCAAATTATGAGTGAACTCGTGTTTTATTATTTTGTGTGAGCTATGTTTCTTCATGAATGCACATCTGTAATTGCTATCGTAGTTTTATGTTTAGCGAATGGTTGAGATGCCTCTACTTTATCTAATGAATAATATTTTCATCTCATATCGTCTCGCTCATATATTGTAAGGCAATAAATTAACAGAACAAAATTCAGACTCATATTTGGCTTTTTCATCAAATTTTCTGTAGATGCTCACTCTAAATAATATTTTTTCAAACAAAATTTGTTATCATCAACTTATGGTATTATTTTTCATAAACTTTGTCATCTTTTTAAACATCAAATTATTTGTTAACAGTCCCGCGGCAACGGGCAGGATAACATCTAGTTCATACAAGAACTTAATACCCTGGAAAAGTAGCCCCTGAACTCTAATGATGTAACATTTGTGTACAAATCTGTCTGAATTTGTACGTGTGGATTGCCATGTCAATGGGCGCAGGCCGACCGCGACTGTATTTATGTAGACCCTCCCCCACCCTCCACAGAGTTGCCGAATAAATCAATTATTCGTCCTCAGTCGTGCGCACTGAATAGAAATTAAGAAATGCATGCCCCTACAATTTTGCATATACTTGTCGACGCCTTCCTAACCACTGCGCAACCCCCCCCCCCCCCCACCCCACCACAAAGTTGCCCGAATAAATCAATTATTCGTCTTCAGTCGTGCGCACTGAATAGAAATTAAGAAATGCATGCCCCTACAATTTTGCATATACTTGTCGACGCCTTCCTAACCACTGCGCACCCCCCCCTCTCTCTCTCTCTCTCTTCATCTCCTCCTCAACGTCTCCAAGACGACCGAGGGCGACGTCGTCTTGGGGGTTGACGCTGGCAATCAAAGATGCCACGGAGCCATCGCTTCGGGATCTAGGGGAGTTCCCTCTTGTGTACGGTATGTACGGAATACATATATTTGTTCCGCAATTGGGAATCCCTTTACGCGGGTTTGGTTAAGTTTAGGAGGAACGGGTGATCAATCCCGTTCGTCATGCCTTCGGTCGAAAGTAGTTTTTTTGTGCGGATTGGAACGAGTTGTTTATGAGGAACTGGTGGTGGACCTTGGTTCTCGGTATTCATGTAGGCCGGGAGATAATTTGAGGGGGGGGGGGGGGAGAACGAATCATACATGTAAAGAGAGGGGATTTTAGCGTTCAAATGTTGCCGATGAATGAAACACTTGTATCCAAGCAGTTGTGCATGTGTTCGGTGCAATGCATTGTTGACATATTTGTCGAATTTTAATTAAAATAATGTTGACTACATTTTCAGTTACACGCATGTTTAATAAATATGTTATTTTCATCTTCCGTTATGAAAGTGTTCAGTGCATGTTTTTGACTGTAACTGAAAATGCACTCCATAATATGTTCGCTGCGTTTTCATTTATGACAGTGTGTGCGCTCCATTGTCAGGCACTTGCACTGCATATGCATATGTTCAGTGCATGTTTTCAGTTTCAATATGTTCAGTGCATGTGTTCGGGGCATTTTCCGTTACAAATATGTTCACTAAATATGTTGGAAGCTATGAAAATGTTCACTCCATATGGTAAGTGCATATGTTCATTTTCATTTACAGATCTCTTTTGCGCCTATGTGCTTTTTCAGTTATAGATTTCTCCAGTGTAAATGTCGAGTTCATGTGACACCACTAGGACCATTACCAGAGAAATTAACTTTTCTAGTAGATGCTAGAGACATAATTCCTCAAAGAACAAGAACTACAACAACCAACAGTGGAAGGGTGAGAGCCAGCTAAGCAACAACAAAAAACACATCTAGATGAGACAGGGACAAGTGCACAAGCAGGAAGACCAAGAAAAAGAACAAAAACATGAAGAACTTCTGAAAGAGGAGCTCGCGGAGGAGGAACAAGAGCAAGAGGAGTTGGGAGTGGAGCTGGTAGAGGAGGAGCTGGGAGTGGAGCTGTCAGAGGAGGAACTAACACTACAGTTGTGTGTGCATTGTATAGACTCATGTTTGAGGATGATGAAGCTAGGCGGACCATCCCTGATCTCAATGCTCAAATGATTCCAGACCTGAATGTAATTGATGAAATAAAAGTATCACATAATGCACCTCCAGGGGGTGAGTGCTAGACTGCAGTGAGTTCATGAATGAACTTCGTGCTTATTTGTAGAAGTTCATGTTTGAACGTGAAGCTATGGCCTTAAGAGCCCATTCTGTAATGAACTTTATGTCCTAGTGTACCTTTTCCTGGTGTTATGACTGCAACAACTCATTTTGTGAACTTGATGTAATGAAATTGAGCAAAGAAATCTATTGCTTTCTTGTGAAATGATGTTGCGTTATTTTTCTTTTGCTTTTGCTTTGTTGTCTTGGTCATTATATTCAGCTAAAATGATGTGCCATGATATTCAGTGAAAGATATGCAATGTATATTCAGTGAAAATGATGTGCCATTTTGCTTTTACTTTGTTCTCTTGGTCATTGTATTCCGTGCAATTTCTATGTTAGATGTCAATACAGACAAAATTTTCGCAATGCTATGGATGTTGTCAAGTTATGTAAAAAACTTGAGAGAATTTGTGTGAACAATGGCAATGATGAGAACTGTCTACTGAGCAGCTCTGTGAATTGTGTGAAACTGTGAATTTGAATGATAATCTCTGCTGAAAAAGGACCTCAATTCATGTCTGAATGATACTCCAAAAATATCGATTTGCAACAAGAATAACAAAGTCTAGCCTAGTGACTGAGATGGAGGAAACGTGGCAGTGCACCGCATGGTTCCCACGGACTGCCACGAGCCGCCTGCCGGCCTCAGCGATGTCATCCAATCGACAGCGGCCGGTTTGGACCCTTTGCTCCATGGACGCCACGAGCCCTGCACTGCACTAGCATTGCAGCCGGCCACATGCACACTCCCCTGTTTCTCGCGAGGCCACGGCTCGGCGACGCAGAGCACACGGAGAGCGAGCGCGTCTCCCCAGCTGAGCATCGTCTCTCCCCAGGCGCAGGTGAGGCGGCCAGGGTAAAGAGCAAGCACTGTGTACCTGACCGACCGATCAACGCACGTCAAGATCCCGTGCAGGCAGCGTAGAGCTAGCGTAGCACAGTGACCAGACCAGGCCGGAGTAGGAGTAGGTCAGACCGGTCCAAAAGGCCTCTGATGGCTGACCGGAGAGAGCCAGCCAGCCGGCCGGCCACATCCAGGGGGGCGACGTGACTCGACTGGCCGGACGGGACTCCACAGAGACGCCGGGATCAATGCATGATAGACAATACCAGTACATTTGATCGATCGATGGATCGACCGGACGAACACCGATTCGATGGGTCCAAACTCCGGCGGCCCCATCTGGTCTGCACCTGCTCGTAGGCATGCATGATCCTTGGTTCGTTCAGTGTAAAAAATCACTGGCTGCATGCCCACAGCCGCGCCTGCCGTGGCATTCCAATGGCGAGGCAGAGCTGTCTACTTGCGAAAAACAGGGGGAGATTGCTTGCATCCAGGAGTCTGGGTTAATCAAGTCATTAACTTCAGATAATAACCTAGCACTACTACTACTAGTACCACAAACCCTAGCTACTCTGCTCGCTAGACCAAGCTAGGCGAGATCAAGCTCGAAACAAAGCGAGAATACAGTAAGTTTTGCACGGCGGCCAAAGGTTGTGGTACCACAGTAGACCACGTCGGGAAGAAAAGAAGCCATGGGTGCGGTGCCGTTCTCTTACTTTTAGGCGCGCACCCCATAGGCCACACCAGTGCTGTGCCGTGCACCGCTCCTCTGGCATTGGCAATGGCAATGGCAATGGCCACCACCGATGCACAGTGCGAGCCAGAAGGGCTTTTCAGTTTTCCTCTTGGAGCAAAACCAAATGCTTCCTCCCACCTGCCACTCCTGTTCTGCACTGCGCTCGCAAGGAATCACACCTTTCGTCTCTGATCGGCAGCTACCTCTTGGAGCACGGCACACAGACAGCTTGTTTTGCTTTCCTTCCTTGCGTCTCCACTCTCCACACATGCTCTCTCTCTCTCTCTCTCTCAACATTTCTCTGCAGCTCTCTTCATCTCTCTCTCTCTCTGCAGTGCTGCACTCGCTTGCAATCTCAGTTCAGCAGCAGCAGTTTGCACATTTCGGCCGTTGTGTGTAAGTTGGACTGCTGCTGCTGCTGCTGCAGCTGGAAAGAAAAGAGCTTTCAATTTTTGACAGGACAATTCACGTTGGGGGCTAGCTGTGGCGTGTCCGTGTGACTAAACATGCATGCATGACAGGGGGAAGAACAAAGACTTGTCCCCCCACACGAGTAGCATATTGCATCGCCGAGGCACTGACGTTTCCAAGGAACGGCCCCTAAATAAATGCCTCCTCTCCTTTCACAGCCGTTTCCAAAGCCTATAGCTGGATTGTACAGGATCTAGATCAATAGAATTACCGCGAAACAAGGAATCCAAGCAAGACATGTCTTGTCCGGTTTACAGAGTCAAGTCAAAGTCTCAAATACGGGCAGTTAAGGGCCTGTTTAGTTTTAAATAAGTCACCAACTTATAAGTCGAAAAGTGAAAAAAAATGACTTATTTTGCTAAACAGACCCAACTTATAAGTCATAAATTGCTCCACCCCAACTTAAAACTTATAAGTCACCCTCTTTTGCATGAGTCCCATCACCTTTACATAAAAAGCAAGATGGGAAGGTGTGCTCAGATGACTTATAAATCAGGTGACAATCAAACAGGCATGACTTATAAATCACTAGTTTTAAGTCACCTGACTTATAAGTCAGATGACTTATTGGAACCAAACATGCCCTAAACCCAGAGATCAAATTACAGCACTTGCTACAAATGAGAGCATGAAAAAGCTAGCAACAAAACAGGCAAAACTGCTGGTTCCTTCCTTCGCGTCTGCATTGCATGATCAACACCGCAAACTCGTTACAAAAACTGATTAGCCCTCTACGTACATCTTGGAACAAGAACGGGACACCAAGTTCCTCAAGATTTCATCATCTCCGGTCAACATCAACCAACCAGACAAAAGGATCGACCGACCACCAGTGTCGCATAAGAAAGTCAAACAAGATCCACCAAAAAAACCCCAAAAGATGGCTATACTATTAGTAGTCTAGAACTATGTCGTGCATTTCATGGGCTCAGTATCAAGCGCCCGCACTTGCACCTCCAGCTCAACGGCTTGTAGTTGGAGTGGTCGTCGTAGGAGGACGGCATTGCTCTCCCACCACCACCACCACCGGCTGCAGCAGCCCGGCTGCCATGGCGCCCAAGCTCCATCCTCCTCTTCTTCTTCCCCGGCTCCTGTGGAGAAATGGGCACCTGCACGGCCTCGCAGTGCCCGCAGGACCGGCACCGCCCCGCGCAGCTCGGCGGCCTCGACCCTATCACGCCCCTGATCCCCGCAATGCGCTTGTCCTGCAGGCAGAGGGCGAGGAGGCAGGAACAGGATCAGAACCCCAACCGCACCGCAAGCGAGGAAGCGAATCGTGCATTGACCGTGCGTGAAGTGAGCTGCACGTACGTACCTCGGCGAAGGCGGCGGCGCTGGCGTGGAAGGCGGCGCGGGTGGAAGCGAGGAGGAGGGCCAGTAGGAGCAGGAGAAGATGGCCCATCTGATGATGGGCGGGATGGAAGCTTGGAAGCGAAAAGGCTAGCGGCGGCGGCGGGAGGGGCGGCGGGGGCTGGTGATGATGGGGGCGAAAGGCAAAAGTTGGCGACCGGCTGGCTCGTTGGTGGCGATGCGCGTGCGGGCGTTTTATCCGCGCGTGTAGATTCGCAGAGGAAGAGGACGGGCAGGTGATACAAAACAGCCGGGCGGCTCCCCTCTTGGCTCCTTTTGGCGGATTGCTAGCTTCCGGCGTACAGTGCGTAGTGCATGAATGAATGCTTGTCCAATGAATCTACGGGCGTCTTTGCACGGATTATGGTACTAGGATTTCTCGGAGTAGATGATTTTGAGAGCAAATGAATTTGCAAAATTGTGTGCCTGATTCACATGAATAGAAAAAACACAGGACTTCTAAACCCAAATGATAAGAGCATCTCCAACAGCCGCGCAACGCGTCGCGCGCTAAAAGTCACGGTACGGTGCCGGGTTAGCCAGCTTTTGCGCGCAACGGTGCGCTGGCTCCAGCGGCCGCCGCAAATTAAAGCGTGTCCACGCCGCTCCAGCAGGCACGCTATATTTCAGTTTTTTCCTACTACAATTCGATACATATTTGGTTTCGTAGATAGTTCTCCTACTACTACTACTTGTCCGACTCGGTCTCGGTCTCGGTGATGTCCTCCTCCGACGTCGGAGCGTAGGCGTCGAGGAACCGCTCGTCGCCGGAGTTCCAGGAGGACGCATCTCCTAGCGCTTGGTTGTATTTAGCGACCTCCTTCCGCGTTCGCTTGTCCTCGCGATAGTCGGCTCGTTCCTCCCTCCTCTTCGCCCTCCTCTGGGCGAAAAACTATTCCTCGTTGGTGTCTTCCAGAAAGCGATGGCTCCACAACGCCATGGCTTGCTCGTCCATCTCAGCCAGCCTGAGACGATGCTCCCGCCTCCGGTGCTTGCGACGATCCTCGTCGGTGAGAAGCCGCGGGAAAGGCGCCACCTCCGGTGCGTGCTCCCGCGTCGCCACGTCGGCGAAGTTCATATTCTGACGGGACCGCAGGAGACGCCACGCCGCAGCGTCGTATGCGCGGGCGCCCTCCTGGGCAGTGTCGAAGGTTCCGAGACGGAGCCGCATGCCGCCACCCCATCGAATCTCGACAGAGTAGGTGTCGGACGGACACACGCGGACGCCGCGGTAGCCCGTACCTCCCCAACGGCGAGGCGGCATGGTGGCGCGGTGGTGGCGTGTCGGCGGCAGAGGGCGATGGAGAGAGCGGCAGAAGGCGCTGCAATTTGTAGGCGCGCCGGACGCGGCGCGTCAAATGTAGCGCGCGAGCTGCCGCCTTTTCCCGCGCGTGCTAGTTTCCCGCCATCGCTGGAGCGCGCGAAAACGTCCCACGCGCGCTAAGAAGCTAATTTACCCCGCGCGCACGTCTTTTGGCACAGCTGTTGGAGATGCTCTAAGTGGCACACTTGTGGCATAAAGTAACACCACCCTGACGATTTTTACAATTAAAACTGTCATAAAAAACCCCCCAAAAACTGAAATTTACCATCCAAACAGAAAGTTGCCATGCTTCATAACTAAAGTTTTGTCATCCTCGAGCAACTAAACTTGCCATCAAAAACTTGCCAACTGATTTTTTTTTTCCTGCCAAAATAGTGTGCAAGGTGGTTGGACAAGAAAGCTCTAGTGTGAAAAGGAAACCATAGCCTTCTCGTCATCCGTGTGGGCGACTCAAGCGGCCACTCGGTCCACTCTTTTCGGGAGCCGTCGTCGTGCCCCCCTCCTCACAGCTGACGGTGCGGGACTCCATTCCCCTGGTGTCAGGCGATGCACTGGCGACGGTCAGACGTCATGGTGAAGGCGAACATTGTATTGATGGCGTCTATTCGTGTTTGGGCGGCGACCTGATATCTTCCTCTCCCCTGATGGCATTGTTGAAAGCATGAGGCAGGTCACCCGTAACCGCCCGGACCAACATGGCATTGTCGCCCACCCGCTGGATCAGTGCAAGACCCCCTGCTCTAGTTCGGAAATCGATGATCTGGCCAGGGAGCTGCTGGGCGGTGCCGAACGAGGATGACTACCTGACACTACCTCCATGGTCACCACATCAGCCACAAGGGGTTTTGACCTCTCGAGCCCATGACAAAGGAGATGATGGCTAGTGATCAGTCAGATATGTCTAGATCTACAGTCGAGAGTGTGGAGTTGTCAATGGCTCTTTTGTGGGTTGGTAGCGCCATGCTCATTCCCGCGCCAGATGGTTTGTGGTCGGTGTCGCTGTCCGCGATGCGTGGCGGCGGACGTGTCCTTCCCCACGATATGATTTGCTGCCATAAGTGATGGTGGCAAAGCTATTGGTAGGGTGTGGTGATGTTTTTTAGTTGTGACGTCCCCGATTCAATCGTACACTAATCATATACGTAAACATGTACGATCAAGATCAGGGACTCATGGGAAAATATCACAACACAATTCTACAAATAAAATAAGTCATACAAGCATCATATTACAAGCCAGGGGCCTCGAGGGCTCGAATACAAGAGCTCGATCATAGACGAGTCAGCGGAAGCAACAATATCTTAGTACAGATATAAGTTAAACAAGTTTGCCTTAAGAAGGCTAGCACAAACTGGGATACAGATCGAAAGAGGCGCATGCCTCCTGCCTGGGATCCTCCTAAACTACTCCTGGGCGCCGTCAGCGGGCTGCACGTAGTAGTAGGCACCTCCCGAGTAGTAGTAGTCGTCGTCGACAGTGACATCTGGCTTCTGGGCTCCAACGTCTGGTCGCAGCAATCGGGTATAGAAAGGAGGAAAAGAGGGAGCAAAGCAACCGTGAGTACTCATCCAAAGTACTCGCAAGCAAGGAGCTACACTACATATCTATGCATTGGTATCAATTGGAATAAGGGTATCATATGTGGACTGAACTGCAGAATGTCGGAATAAGAGGGGATAACTAGTCCTATCGAAGACTACGCTTCTGGTAACCTCCATCTTGCAGCAGAAGAAGAGAGTAGATGGTAAGTTCACCAAGTAGCATCGCATAGCATAATCCTAACCGGCGATCCTCTCCTCGTCGCCCTGTTAGAGAACCACCGGATTGTATCTGACACTTGGAAGGGTGTGTTTTATTAAGTATCCGGTTCTAGTTGTCATAAGGTCAAGGTACAACTCCAAGTCGTCCTGTTACCGAAGATCACGGCTATTCAAATAGATTAACTTCCCTGCAGGGGTGCACCACATAACCCAACACGCTCGATCCCATTTGGCCGGACACACTTTCCTGGGTCATGCCCGGCCTCGGAAGATCAACACGTCGCAGCCCTACCTAGGCGCAACAGAGAGGTCAGCACGCCGGTCTAAATCCTATGTCGCAGGGGTCTGGGCCCATCGCCCTTTGCACACCTGCACGTTGCGAACGCGGCCGGAAGCAGACCTAGCCTAGCAGGCGTTCCGGTCCAATCCGGCATGCACCGCTCAGTCGCTGATGTCACGAAGGCTTCGGCTGATACCACGACGTCGAGTGCCCATAACTGTCCCCGCGTAGATGGTTAGTGCGTATAGGCCAGTAGCCAGACTCAGATCAAATACCAAGATCTCGTTAAGCGTCTTATTTTGAAATAACTGCGAACACCGACCAGGGCCAGGCCCACCTCTCTCCTAGGTGGTCTCAACCTGCCCTGTCGCTTCGCCACAAAGATCCACACAGAGGGCCGTCGGGAAAGTATGTCCTTCCAGCCCCCAATTCGTGGATCAACCGCGGGTACTCCTCGAGCCAACCCGACTTTAATCATCACATGTATCATGTATAAAGTATATATTATATACCCGTGATCACCTCCCGAGTGATCACGGCCCGATAGTATAGCATGGCAGACCGACAAGAATGTAGGGCCACTGATGATAAACTAGCATCCTATACTAAGCATTAGGATTGCAGGTAAAGGTAACAACAGTAGTAGCAAGGACAGGCTATGCATCAGGATAGGATTAACGGAAAGCAGTAACATGCTGCACTACTCTAATGCAAGCAGTATAGAGAAGAGTAGGCAATATCTGATGATCAGGGGGGGGCTTGCCTGGTTGCTCTGGCAAGGAGGGGTCGTCAACACCGTAGTCGATCGGGGGTACCGGCAGCAGTCTCGGGGTCTACCGGAAAGAAGTAACGGAGGGGGAACACAATAAATAACAGAGCAAACAAAGCAACACAAAGCATAACATGGCAATGCACGGTGCTAGGGGTGACCTAACGCAGTATGAGGTGATACTGGTGAAGGGGGTAAACATCCGGGAAAGTATTTCCGGTGTTTCGCGTTTTTGGGCAGATGAACCGGAGGGGGAAAGTTGTATGTTCACTATGCTAGGGATGCGTGGCGGACGAACGGGCTGCGTATCCGGATTCATCTCTTCGGTCTGAGTAACTTTCATGTACAAAGTTTTTTCATCCGAGCTACGGTTTATTTTATATTAATTTTTAAAGTTTTAATTCATTTTCTAAATTATAAGATTATTTTAATTCAAAATAAATGTGAATTGCTAGGTGCACCCATCTTAGAGGGGCTGACATGTGAGTCCAAGGGGTCCCAGTTGACCAGTCAAACTTTGACTGGTCAACAGGGAGTGGGGCCCCTTGTCATACACTGTTTTACTAACCTAACAGATTAAAAAGACTAATTAGGTTATTAGGTTAACTAACACAGATTAATTAAGTTAATTAGCTAACTAAACAGGATTAATTAAGTTAATTAATTAATATTATTATTAACATTTTATTAATTCTTTTTTTTCGTTCTGGGCGTGGGCCCCGTTCGTCATAGGCCCCAGGGGGCCAAAGCGGAGCGGGTGCTAGCGGTTACGGGAACCACCCGAGCCCGGCCGGGGGAAGCGAGGCGAGGCCACCGGGCAACGAGGCAAACCTACGGGGCCCCGCAGCCGGAGGTGGACGGTGCGGCGGCGGTAGGCGCGGGGCTGCGCCAGCGGGCATAGGGCAGGGCCTGTCTGTGACGCCCCCGATTCAATCATACAATAATCATGCACGCAAATGTGTACGATCAAGATCAGGGACTCACGAGAAGATATCACAACACAACTCTAAAAACATAAATAAGTCATACAAGCATCATAATACAAGCCAGGGGCCTCGAGGGCTCGAATACAAGTGCTCGATCATAGACGAGTCAGCGGAAGCAACAATATCTGAGTACAGCCATAAGTTAAACAAGTTTGCCTTAAGAAGGCTAGCACAAACTGGGATACAGATCGAAAGAAGCGTAGGCCTCCTGCCTGGGATCCTCCTAACTACTCCTGGTCGTCGTCAGCGGGCTGCACGTAGTAGTAGGCACCTCCAGCGTAGTAGGAGTCGTCGTCGACGGTGGCGTCTGGCTCCTGGACTCCAGCATCTGGTTGCGACAACCAGAAGAAAGGGAAAGGGGGAAAAGAGGGGAGAAAGCAACCGTGAGTACTCATCCAAAGTACTCGCAAGCAAGGAACTACACTACATATGCATGGGTATATGTGTAAGGAGGCCATATCAGTGGACTGAACTGCAGAATGCCAGAATAAGAGGGGGATAGCTAATCCTGTCGAAGACTACGCTTCTGGCAGCCTCCGTCTTGCAGCATGTAGACGAGAGTAGATTGAAGTCCTCCAAGTAGCATCTCCAAGTAGCACTCCAGTAGCACTCCAAGTAGCATCTCCAGTAGCATCGCATAGCATAATCCTACCCGGCGATCCTCTCCTCGTCGCCCTGTGGAAAAGCGATCACCGGGTTGTCTGTGGAACTTGGAAGGGTGTGTTTTATTAAGTATCCGGTTCTAGTTGTCATAAGGTCAAGGTACAACTCCAAGTCGTCCTGTTACCGAAGATCACGGCTATTCGAATAGATTAACTTCCCTGCAGGGGTGCACCAACTTACCCAACACGCTTGATCCCATTTGGCCGGACACACTTTCCTGGGTCATGCCCGGCCTCGGAAGATCAACACGTCGCAGCCCCACCTAGGCAAAACAGAGAGGCCAGCACGCCGGTCTAAACCTAAGCGCACAGGGGTCTGGGCCCATCGCCCATAGCACACCTGCACGTTGCGAGGGCGGCCGGAAGCAGAACTAGCCCCCTTAATACAAGAGCAGGCTTACGTTCCAATCCGGCGCGCGCCGCTCCGTCGCTGATGTCTGAAGTGCTTCGGCTGATACCACGACGCCGGGATACCCATAACTACTCCCACGTAGATGGTTAGTGCGTATAGGCTCGTAGCCAACTCAGATCAAATACCAAGATCTCGTTAAGCGTGTTAAATATCCGCGAACGCCGATAGGGGCCAGGCCCACCTCTCTCCTAGGTGGTCTCAACCTGCCCTGTCGCTCCGCCACAAAGTAACAGTCGGGGGCCGTCGGGAACCCAGGCCCACCTCTACCAGGATGGAGCCACCTGTCCTTTCAGCCCCCTTATCAGAATCACTTGCGGGTACTCATCGAGCTGACCCGACTTTAGTCACCATCTGTATAGTATGTATGTATGTATGTATAGTATATACCCGTGATCACCTCCCGAGTGATCACGGCCCAATAGTATAGCAAGGCAGACTGACAAGAATGTAGGGCCAATGATGATAAACTAGCATCATATACTAAGTATTTAGGATTGCAGGTAAGGTATCACCAAATGTATCAACAATGTCAGGCTATGCATCAGAATAGGATTAACGGAAAGCAGTAACATGCTACACTACTCTAATGCAAGCAGTATAGAGGAGAATAGGCGATATCTAGTGATCAAGGGGGGGGGGCTTGCCTGGTTGCTCTGGCAAGAGAGAGGGGTCATCGGTGATGTAGTCGACCACAGGGGCATCAGCATCGTCACGGGGTCTACCGGAGAGAAGAGGGGGGGGGGGGGGGAGAAACAGTAAATACATAGCAAGCAAGTGCATAACAGGACAACAAGCAGAGCTAGACGTGTTCTAATGCGGTATGAGGTGATACCGGTGAAGGGGGGAAACACCCGGGAAAGTATTCCCGGTGTTTGGCGTTTTCGGGCATAGGAGTCGGAGGGGGAAAGTTGCGAGTTCGGTAGGTTAGGGGGTTGCGGCGGACGAATGGGTTGCGTATCCTGAATCGTCTCGTCGTTCTGAGCAACTTTCATGTTGAAAATATTTTAATCCGAGTTACGGATTAAAAGATATGATTTTCTAAGGATTTTATTAATTTCTGGAATTTAATTAATTATTTAATTAATTCGAAAAACAAGTTAATAACATCAGCATGATGTCATGCTGACATCAGCAGTCAACAGAGTTGACTTGGTCAACCTGACATGTGGGTCCAGGGGGACCCACCTGTCATTCTCTATGATTAACTAAAACAGATTAATTAGCTTAATTAGTGATTAGGTTAATCTAATCAAGATTAATTAACTTAATTAATTAATTAATATTTTAATTATTTTAGTTATTATTTATTTATTTATTTAATATATATTTATATATATTTTTTTCTAATTCCTTTTCTTTTCTTTCTTTCTTTTTTTTAACCGTTCTGGGGCGGGGCCCCCTAGTCAGTGGCCCGGGGGGGCCTAGCGGTGGCTACGGGCGCAGGCACCCGGCCCGATTGGGCAATGCCCAGATCGACAGGGGGAGGCGCCGGCCACGGGCACGGCAAGCCCGGACGACGCGGGCGGCCGGTGGGCGAGCACGGCGCGCGCGGAGCCTCAGCACGGGGCGTCGGCGAGTGTGCACGGGAAGGCGAGCACGGGCGGACGGGCGAGGCGCGACGGCCGTCGTGATCGGTGCAGGGAGGCAGCGCAGGGCGAGGATGACTCGGGCACGGGGGGGGGGGGGGGCTCGGCGCAAAGGGCGTGCGGGGCACGGTGAGAGCGTGCTCACCGCGGGCGCGCGTGTGGGGGCGTCTACCGTGCGGTGACCGCGAGCGAGACGGGAAGCAGAGAAGGGGAGAGGCCCAGGGCCTCACCAGCGTTGATGGGGAGAGGGGGCGCCGAGGCTTGCTGGCGGCCGGCGGGGAAGAGGCCGAGGACGCGAGGTCCGGCGAGGAGGGGGGTCGAGGTGGCGTCCGACGCGGGGCAGGGCGTGGCGACGCCGGTGAAGACGGTGGGGCGGCTCCGGCGAGGTGGCGTCGCGGGGGAGGACGGAGGCGCGGCGGGGCGACAACGAGCGACGGGGCGGGAGGTAGGAGGAGCACGGGCTTGGGCGCTGCCCTGCGCGCGCGCTAGTGTGTGGCGGCGCGTGGGGAGCGAGGGAGGAGAGGAATGGGGTTGGGGGTCTAGGGTTCGGGGAATGGAGAGGCAGGCCATATAGGCCACGGCCGGGGTGGGCCGGTTGGCTGGCTAGCTAGCTGGGCCTCATGGCCCAGCGGGGGGGGGGGGGTTCTGGTCTTCTGTTTTTTTGTTTGTTTTGTTTGTTTTCTTTTATTTATTTTCTTCTCTGTTTTAATTCAATTTAAAATATTTATGGATCTTATAAAACTGTGTCTTCTACACCATAATTATCTATGTAATATCTAGTACAAACCGAACAATTTTATTTTAATGTTTGAAAACTTTTATTATTTACCAAATTTTCAATTTGAATTTGAATCGGTTTCGAACTAACTCGAGATTAGCAACTATAATCGAGGTGACGTGGCATCACTAGCAGAGGATCACTGTAGCTTAATTACCCGGGCGTCACAATTCTCCTCCACTACAAGAAATCTCGTCCCGAGATTTAAGAGGTAGTGAAAGGGGGTAAAGGTTTGGTAACGAATCTAGCGGGTCTTCTCATTCTGGCTTGCTCTTCTCGAAGAGACCGGTCCAGTACATTGATGTTTTCATCTCTCCGCTTCAGGTCATCATGATGAAGTCAGCATCCTTTCTTCGGGATCTTCATCGTATTTACGAATAGGTAACGAGGCATATTGGCAACGATAGTATGTTATAAGGGTAATGATCTGGGATTAACCCATGAATGAGCATATGAGTACCTCTCGAGTTGAACAAATAAAACACATCGAGAGTAAAGTTGGAAGGTACAATAAGAAGTTTTAGGCAGCCAGGCAATCATTCAATGCCTAGTCAGAAGGTGAAAGTGGTTCAGAGCAATGAGAATAAGTATTGCGTCTAATACCAGAATTGATGATCTCATCGGTAGGTGGCTCATGAATTTCATACGAGTCCACGCGCGAGGAATAACTTTGGAAACATGAGGGTGTACAGGAGAGTCAAGTTTCGATCCTGGTGGAACTGTGGGTTATGGGCCCACCATGTGGGTTAAAAGTACGAAGGGCGGAGACGTCTTGCGCGATCATGCAAGCAAGGCATGTCAGAGGGTAGCCTGTCGATTAAGTCGGCAACAACGTCGATACCAAGGGCGAGGGACGAAGAGAACCATTTTCCTGCTCGTTGAACGAGGCGGACCAATAGGCAAAGTTCCCGTCCGTCGGTGGCTACCGAAATGTCATCAACACTAGAAACAGGGTCTTACTGACAAAGTTGTACATCGAGGTGTTTGCACAAGCAGTGGATTATTACTGCTTATATCATATAGATCATAGAAAAGGTTTAAACAAACCAATGGAAGGAAAATATGATCATCAGATTAAACAGAACAATGGAAAGGAAAATATGTTTAAACACATATTTCAAGGGTATATCCTTCCCAAGGACAAGCAGAGAGATATCCATGACAGGATATAAAGTAGAAAACCATTTAGTTAAGGGGGGGAGAAATCTCATGATATTACCCATACAACGGTGTTAGGATAATGATAAATAAAATCTAGCATCGTGCTTCAAATGTTCTTGGTGATGAATGGAGCACCACAGGCATGCTTCAGGTAGCAATGATATGGTGTTACAATCAAGGGCCAGACTTGGGATATAGGAAGGATCCATTAGGGACAACTTGTAGGATAAGTCTTACAATTTCCTCCAGGAAGAATGGTTATCTTGCAAAAGAAATTACAATGATAGGTCCTCCAGCCGGGGGGGGTGCTAGGCATGACATCATGTTACCGGGTCATCAAAGGATCAACATCATAACCCTTGGAAATTTGTCCCAACCATCATATCGGACCGAGATTCATATCCAATTGGTGCCATAATACCTCAGACTCAGGATGTCCGAGAAGAAAAGGTGCAACACAAATTGACGAGGTGACATTGTAAGATTCTCGGGGAAATGAACTATGAAGTGATTTCCGTTAACAAGAGTCCATCATTAACCCAAGGAGAGGACAAGGAGGTGTCTGGTGAACTCATCGGCAATTCATCGAGATTCCCAAAAGATGGATTTCCACAATTAAGTGAACAAGGAGATAACATTTGTCAGATCAAATGATATAAGGAAGTATGCTCGAGGAAAACATACACAATTAAACATGGGTTGAAAGGTGCGCCCTAAATATGGGTTGGGTTGCACGACCAATGTTAGAATGGTGATTCAATAATCAATAGCCTAAGAATGAACTTTCGACCATTAACTTCAAAGAAATAAGGGTTGCTAGAAGGAAAGAATCCAAACAACACCGTTCACTTGTTGGAATTACACGGGGACCAAGAAAGAATGGTGATGGTGAGAAGTATTTCTATGTCAAGAATTCTCAAGAGGTGGAACAAATCTCAGAACATTCTTGACATAAAGGATGGTAATTCTCCCAGGTAAAGAAGAACAATTGCTGGATAGCAAGGAACTCAAGGTATAACACCAAACATGAACAAGCTTGTGTTGGTGGGAAGGCAATAAAGTGGTCGATGATAATACAATTCATCAAGGGCAAGGATGGTATTTCTCATCATGAATTCAATTGATATCCTGGAAGAGCTCATAAGGTTGATGAGGATCATGACACATTTGTCGACAGATTTCATGAAGAAGTAATCAATCAGCGACGACATCAAGTCAAAGGAATGATGAAGCCAAAAGTCATTGGAACCATGGGTACGACACAAACTCGAAATCAAGCTTGCTGTACAAGGTCAAACGGTATGACGAGGGAGATCGATTGTAAGATTAGCTCACCGTCGAAATATGTGCTCCGAGAAGAAGGACCCGGTAGCACAGTTAAAATTTAGCATGATAATGATATAGCCGATCAGGCTAGGAATGATGTGATCGGGTACAAACTTGTACTTATAGAAGCTTACCGAAGAGTTGTTGAACCGCAGTGCGGACTCGGTTCAGTTATCGGTGTCTTTGAGTGTTCAATAACTCAGAGTCCGTGAAAAATTGGAATCAGTGGGAAGGTAGCACTTGATGAAGAACTCATAAGAAGTTATGCAGTTCCATGATAATCTCGAGATACCAGGGGGTAATACTCGACACAAGATCAAAGTAAAGGTTGGACTGGGTATTAATCCGCAGAAGACAAATGTTTAAACTTGCCCGAGAAATGGGAACAAAGAAGAACAATATGGTCGAAACCATAACTACAAGGGGTCCAATTTAATAACACCGAAAGAATTACTCGAATGAGTAAATATTTGGCAAGAAGCTACCATGATAAGTTCCACATCAGGTCCATGGGCATGAAATCAGAGTTCAAGGTCGACTCCCACTTCTCCAATGCATACCCTTTCATTCACTTCTCGCTTTTGATGAAGTTATAGCATTGAAATTTTATCTGGCAAAATACAAGAAGAGTACGACTCGTGAAAACTTTCGAGTTCACACATATTAAGGAAGGCATAGGTTCAACCCATCGGGGCATCTTAGAATCATATACCAGAATCTTTAGAAGTAATTAACTCAAGCTCGAAGGCAGAGCATGGTTGAGGAAGCAGACGATACAATTTACCAAAGGCATTATGTATCAGAGAAAAGGCTCACAAGGTTATTGAATATGAAGGGCGTTGTCAGATAAAATCCAACAAAGGATCTGGTGGTCCACAAGGTATCTGATGTGAGCATCAGTACTCAACCAGAGGAGGAAAGAATGCAAGGAGATCAGTTTATAGAAACAACTGACTAACTCAATTGTCAAATGCAAATGAATTATGATTTCCAAATCAAGGGATCAGAAGCAATGCTCTGATTAGGGATGGATAAGTTGAATAGCCTTAGGGTATGATCAACGACAATTGGATTGGTCGAGAACCAATTCCAGATAAAAGAATGGCATCTCAGTTGGAAAGTTAATTTATAAGGATCAATGACGATTGCATGTATTCGCAAGCACATTGAGTCAACAGACTCAAAATGATAATGACAAGGAATGTCAATATGACTACGAGACTTATGGGATTAACCATAATGCAAGCAAGCAAGAATTTCAAGAGCCAAAGGTTGCTGAGGATTTTTGGAATATCGAATGGTATTTCGAAGACTTTTGTGTAACACAGGAACAACTGGGGGGGATGAGCGGATACTCGATAAGTGCGAGAATTAACCGTAGGGGTATTCAGGTGACAAGGAACAGCACGACAGTAAGCTCAAAGGATTATCGAAACAACGATGAGTTTTTCAGGGTATCTTGTAATAACAAGACCAACTGGGGATGAATGTAAGAATAACAACTGCAAGTAGTTATCCATAAGGGTTGACGATGGAAGGGGAATTGCAAACGCGATTGGCACAAGGTCTCAAGAGAATATCAGAAGGTATCTTCAGAATCCTTCGGTGCACCAAGTAATCATCCGGACTGAAGAGGCTCTCCGGGAGAAAGTATTATCGAGAACCTAGAGTCAGAGTTAGTAAAATTATTTAACCCGAGTAGAAGAGAGTTCAGAGTCCCAGAGTAAAGGTCGAGGAGTAAAAGATCCTAATACCACCCAATGGCGACGTGTGCCCGTAAGACACACAGCCATGTTAGTAAAAGTTTTGCAATGTCTAGACTCGACTTCGTCCAAAGAGTGTGGAAGGGGGATTCCTACAGGCAGTCGGCTTTGATACCAACTTGTGACGCCCCCAATTCAATCGTACACTAATCATGCACGCAAATGTGTACGATCAAGATCAGGGACTCACGGGAAGATATCACAACACAACTCTAAAAACATAAATAAGTCATACAAGCATCATAATACAAGCCAGGGGCCTCGAGGGCTCGAATATAAGTGCTCGATCATAGACGAGTCAGCGGAAGCAACAATATCTGAGTACAGACATAAGTTAAACAAGTTTGCCTTAAGAAGGCTAGCACAAACTGGGATACAGATCGAAAGAAGCGTAGGCCTCCTTCCTGGGATCCTCCTAACTACTCCTGGTCGTCGTCAGCGGGCTGCACGTAGTAGTAGGCACCTCCAGTGTAGTAGGAGTCATCGTCGACGGTGGCGTCTGGCTCCAGGCTCCAGCATCTGGTTGCGACAACCAGGTAAGAAGGGAAAGGGGGAAAAGAGGGGAGAAAGCAACCGTGAGTACTCATCCAAAGTACTCGCAAGCAAGGAACTACACTACATATGCATGGGTATATGTGTAAGGAGGCCATATCGGTGGACTGAACTGCAGAATGCCAGAATAAGAGGGGGATAGCTAATCCTGTCGAAGACTACGCTTCTGGCAGCCTCCGTCTTGCAGCATGTAGAGAGAGTAGATTGAAGTCCTCCAAGTAGCATCTCCAAGTAGCACTCCAAGCATCTCCAGTAGCATCGCATAGCATAATCCTACCCGGCGATCCTCTCCTCGTCGCCCTGTGGAAAAGCGATCACCGGGTTGTCTGTGGAACTTGGAAGGGTGTGTTTTATTAAGTATCCGGTTCTAGTTGTCATAAGGTCAAGGTACAACTCCAAGTCGTCCTGTTACCGAAGATCACGGCTATTCGAATAGATTAACTTCCCTGCAGGGGTGCACCAACTTACCCAACACGCTTGATCCCATTTGGCCGGACACACTTTCCTGGGTCATGCCCGGCCTCGGAAGATCAACACGTCGCAGCCCCACCTAGGCAAAACAGAGAGGCCAGCACGCCGGTCTAAACCTAAGCGCACAGGGGTCTGGGCCCATCGCCCATAGCACACCTGCACGTTGCGAGGGCGGCCGGAAGCAGAACTAGCCCCCTTAATACAAGAGCAGGCTTACGTTCCAATCCGGCGCGCGCCGCTCCGTCGCTGACGTCTGAAGTGCTTCGGCTGATACCACGACGCCGGGATACCCATAACTACTCCCACGTAGATGGTTAGTGCGTATAGGCTCGTAGCCAACTCAGATCAAATACCAAGATCTCGTTAAGCGTGTTAAATATCCGCGAACGCCGAACAGGGCCAGGCCCACCTCTCTCCTAGGTGGTCTCAACCTGCCCTGTCGCTCCGCCACAAAGTAACAGTCGGGGGCCGTCGGGAACCCAGGCCCACCTCTACCGGGATGGAGCCACCTGTCCTTTCAGCCCCCTCATCAGAATCACTTGCGGGTACTCATCGAGCTGACCCGACTTTAGTCACCATCTGTATAGTATGTATGTATGTATAGTATATACCCGTGATCACCTCCCGAGTGATCACGGCCCAATAGTATAGCAAGGCAGACTGACAAGAATGTAGGGCCAATGATGATAAACTAGCATCCTATACTAAGTATTTAGGATTGCAGGTAAGGTATCAACAGATGTAGCAACAATGTCAGGCTATGCATCAGAATAGGATTAACGGAAAGCAGTAACATGCTACACTACTCTAATGCAAGCAGTATAGAGGAGAATAGGCGATATCTGGTGATCAAGGGGGGGGCTTGCCTGGTTGCTCTGGCAAGAGAGAGGGGTCGTCGGTGATCGTAGTCGACCACAGGGGCATCAGCATCGTCACGGGGTCTACCGGAGAGAAGAGGGGGGGGAGAAACAGTAAATACATAGCAAGCAAGTGCATAACAGGACAACAAGCAGAGCTAGACGTGTTCTAATGCGGTATGAGGTGATACCGGTGAAGGGGGGAAACACCCGGGAAAGTATTCCCGGTGTTTGGCGTTTTCGGGCATAGGAGTCGGAGGGGGAAAGTTGCGAGTTCGGTAGGTTAGGGGGGTGCGGCGGACGAATGGGTTGCGTATCCGGAATCGTCTCGTCGTTCTGAGCAACTTTCATGTTGAAAATATTTTAATCCGAGTTACGGATTAAAAGATATGATTTTCTAAGGATTTTATTAATTTCTGGAATTTAATTAATTATTTAATTAATTCGAAAAACAGGTTAATAACATCAGCATGATGTCATGCTGACATCAGCAGTCAACAGAGTTGACTTGGTCAACCTGACATGTGGGTCCAGGGGGACCCACCTGTCATTCTCTATGATTAACTAAAACAGATTAATTAGCTTAATTAGTGATTAGGTTAATCTAATCAAGATTAATTAACTTAATTAATTACTTAATTAATTAATTAATATTTTAATTATTTTAGTTATTATTTATTTATTTATTTAATATATTATATATATATATATATTTCTAATTCCTTTTCTTTTCTTTCTTTCTTTTTTTAACCGTTCTGGGGCGGGGCCCCCTAGTCAGTGGCCCGGGGGGCCTAGCGGTGGCTACGGGCGCAGGCACCCGGCCCGATTGGGCAATGCCCAGATCGACAGGGGGAGGCGCCGGCCACGGGCACGGCAAGCCCGGACGACGCGGGCGGCCGGTGGGCGAGCACGGCGCGCGCGGAGCCTCAGCACGGGGCGTCGGCGAGTGTGCACGGGAAGGCGAGCACGGGCGGACGGGCGAGGCGCGACGGCCGTCGTGATCGGTGCAGGGAGGCAGCGCAGGGCGAGGATGACTCGGGCACGGGGGGGGGGGGGGCTCGGCGCAAAGGGCGTGCGGGGCACGGTGAGAGCGTGCTCACCGCGGGCGCGCGTGTGGGGGCGTCTACCGTGCGGTGACCGCGAGCGAGACGGGAAGCAGAGAAGGGGAGAGGCCCAGGGCCTCACCAGCGTTGATGGGGAGAGGGGCGCCGAGGCTTGCTGGCGGCCGGCGGGGAAGAGGCCGAGGACGCGAGGTCCGGCGAGGAGGGGGGTCGAGGTGGCGTCCGACGCGGGGCAGGGCATGGCGACGCCGGTGAAGACGGTGGGGTGGCTCCGGCGAGGTGGCGTCGTGGGGGAGGACGGAGGCGCGGCAACGAGCGACGGGGCGGGAGGTAGGAGGAGCACGGGCTTGGGCGCTGCCCTGCGCGCGCTAGTGTGTGGCGGCGCGTGGGGAGCGAGGGAGGAGAGGAATGGGGTTGGGGGTCTAGGGTTTGGGGAATGGAGAGGCAGGCCATATAGGCCACGGCCGGGGTGGGCCGGTTGGCTGGCTAGCTAGCTGGGCCTCATGGCCCAGCGGGGGGGGGGGGTTCTGGTCTTCTGTTTTTTTGTTTGTTTTGTTCGTTTTCTTTTATTTATTTTCTCCTCTGTTTTAATTCAATTTAAAATATTTATGCATCTTATAAAACTGTGTCTTCTACACCATAATTATCTATGTAATATCTAGTACAAAACCGAATAATTTTATTTTAATGTTTGAAAATTTTTATTATTTACCAAATTTTCAATTTGAATTTGAATCGGTTTCGAACTAACCCGAGATTAGCAACTATAATCGAGGTGACGTGGCATCACTAGCAGAGGATCACTGTAGCTTAATTACCCGGGCGTCACACTGTCGTGGGAGGGCGCGCGTGCGAAGGCGTAGCCTGGGCGGCCAGAGGGACGAGACAGGGGAGGCGAGCGGCAAGCGCGAGCAGCGGCAGCAGGAGCAGGTGAGCAGCAGCAAAAGAGGAGCAGCGCAGGCAGGCAACAGCGAAGCAACGCAGCAACAAGCAGGGGCACAACCATGGGCGGCGGGAGGCGAACGCGAACGCAGGCGGGCACAACCACCCGCGGGCGCGGCCGGGCATAGCGGAGCGCGAGACTGAGGCAAGGCTTGGCCGCGGTGAGCTGGGCTGCGCGCACAGGGCGTGCGCGGGCTTGCGGGAGCCGTGGCGGGGCGCGGCCACGCAGAGGCGAGCGCGACTGCGAGGTGAGCGCGGGGACGGCGAGTGCGCGGCCGACGCGAGGAGAGGAGGAGAGGGGGGTCGCTGCTCACCCTCGTTGCAGGGGATCTGGGGCGGCGAGGCTCGGGGTCGGCCGATGAGGAGGAGGCCGAGGACGCGGCGACACAGGGGAGGAGCAGCGATGGCGTCCGGCGTGGTCGTCCCGGTCGATGGCGACGGTCGGTCCGAGGGGGAGGGGTTCGCTCCCCCGATCTAGAAATGGGGCAGGGAGAGGGAGGAGTGGGGAGAGTGGGGGTGTGGGGCCACGGGGGAGGGAGTGGGTTAGGGTTGCGGGGGTGGACCGGGGATAAGGGAGTGAGGGGGGGCGGCCTGGGCCGGTTTAGGCCGGCCGTTCAGCTGGGCCAGTTGGCCAAGGCCCTTGGGGAGCCGGGGATTTTCTTTTCTTTTGTTCTCTTTTTACCTTTTATTTATTTTTCTTTTCTGTTTTCTTTTAATTTCTCATTTATATTAGTTTTATAAATTATAAAAGCAGTCACTAATTTAGTGTTAATAATTATGCTATTGTCCCATTAACTTAGGGGCAACTAAATAAACAGTTTATTATTTTATAAAATGCAAAAGACATTTATTTCATTGTTTTACCTACTATTTTAATTATTCAATTGCATCTAAACTTTCTATAAGAATGTGGTTTCTTCACCTTAATTAGTTAGGGATTATTTGCCACGATGAACAATTTAGTTTTAATGTTTGAAAACTTTTACTGTTGGCCTATATTTCAAATTTGAATTTGAATCATTTTTGAGCTAACTCGAGTTTATCAATAGTAACCGAGGTGACGTGGCATCCTTAGCAGAGGGTTACTGTAGCTTAATTACCCGGGCGTCACACTAGTGTAGACCAGCCATCGGGTGCCAATTGCGAGGATGGTGTGGGGGCTCCGGAATGTCCCTAACCCAAAAATTTAGCGATCCTTGTCAAAGACTTTGTGATGTGGCAAGTGGCTCTTGTGCGTATGCAGCTGCAGGAACTATGGAAAGTGGAGGAGAAAACAAATGATGAATTTTATTGAGGGGTTTATCTCGACTACCCGATCTCGAGTTCCAGCATGAATACCCTAGGTGTGACCCTAGTTTGTTATACCTTGCAAAGACGATGTTCTATGCTGTGTTAACTTCAGGAATGAATTTCTCAAAGTTTGCTCGGACTTTATATCTAGGGTGAAAATCCACCATAGGACCTTCGGTCACTGGATCCGGTGATGGTGGCACTTGCGTGTTGTACCCTTACTGGGGGCATCCCTTTTGGAGAAGCACTTCAATAGTAGCCGCGACTCTCCTAGGTCTTTAAGGTGCACAGTGACCGCAGGGCTCATCGGTGACTTCTTCTCTTAGTCTTGTCGATGTTCTGAATTCCTTTCGACGGTCCAACATTGCTAGTTCCTTCTACTTCTCGGTCTGATCTCGTGGTGAGGCGTGCTAAGATTTTGTTAATGGCTGCTTGTTGTATTAGTTATTCTATGATCCAAACCATTGCATCTGTAATTTTGTCTTGTTTGATAGGGCCAGCTGCTAATTGAAGGCAACCAACTCTGCTCTGTTTTCTCAAAGCCTGTTGATAGGGTCGGCCCATGCATGAATGCGCGCTAATAGGCCCAATCGCTAATTGAGGGGCTATTTCTAGTTAATGCAAGATAATCATCGGTTGCTAATTGGTCATATCTTAACCCAAAAACACAGCCTTGGTCTCAATGCTTTGGCTCTCTGACCTAGTAAAACCGGATAAAGGGAGCACTTGTTAACATATCGTGGGATTAGAAATGAAGAAAATTAAATTTAAATTAAAAATGAAGAAAGTTCAATTTAGATTAGAAATTTAATATTGTGTTGGTTAAAATGAACAAAAATAAAAAATTCAAGAAAAATAAAAATGATTCTAAGACAAAATGAATTAGTGGAAGTGGCATTGGTATTACCCATAAAGAATAGAAAATGAAAACAAATATGAGAAAAGTTGCACACAATTTACACAGAAAATAGTGATCTCTTGAAATATGCAAAAGACACATATAATAGTGATTTTTTCGCAAAAATAAGTTTTATAAGAATGGGTGAATTACTTGCATTGGCATTGCTCTTAAAGAAGAAAGGAAAGAAAATAAAAGCTGAAATATATTCAAAATAAAGAAGTTTTCTAAGAAAGGATGGATTAGTGGTCTTGGACTCACCTTAAAGAAGAAAGGAAATAAAATAAAAAATAAAGAAAATCCCTAATAATGATTTTTTCTAAGGAAGAATGAATTAGTGGTATTGGCATTGCCATTTAAGAAAAAATAAAATAAAATAAAAATTTGCACACAATATACACAAAATTTTGTGTTTTTTATAGTAGGCAAGTATAAACATATAACAATGGAATTTTCACAAAAGAGGTTTCTAAGAAGGAATCAATTGGTGGCATTGATATTACCATTAAATAGGAAAGAATGTGAATTAAAAAATAAAACAAATCAAAATAATGAAGTTTTTTAAGGATTAATAAATTACTAGCATTGCTTACCCTTTAAGAGGATATGAAATGAAAAAAAAATCTAAAACAGATAATCATAAAATTTGCACACAGTTTATATAAAAAATAGATTTTTTATATTATCAGAACAAAAAAAATATAAGAAGGAATGGATTAGTGGCATTGGTATTGCCCTAAAGAAGAAATGAAATGAAATAAAAAATAAAACAAAATGAAACTACTATTTTTTTAAGAAAGAATGAATTTGTGGCTTCAGTATTACCCTTTAAGAGGAAAGATAGTGAAACAAAAATGAAAACAAAACCAAATAATGAAGTTTTCTAAATAATAATGAATTAGTGGCACTGGTGTCACTATTTAAGAAGAAAGGAAAAAATATTTAAAACAAACAATGAAAAATTTGCACACAATACACAAAATTGCACTCTTTTAAAATATGCAAGAATAAGCATATTATGGTGGAATTTTGCAAACAAAATTCCTAAGAATTAATAAATTAGTGGTATTTGTGTTACCCTTAAAGAAGAAAGAAAACGACATACAAACTATTAAAAGAAAAACAATGATGTTTTATAAGGAAGAATGAATTAGTGACATTGGTATTACCATTTATGACGAAAGAAAAAAAATTAAAAAACTTGCACAACTTTGCCCTGAAATTGCACTTTTGTAGTATGCAAAAGACAAACATATAATAGTGCAACTTTCTGAGAGGCAATTACCGCAACTTTCGCACATATTGTATAATGTTTGTGTGTGTAATGTATACTCACCCAACATCCCAAAGATACCCACAAAATAAAAGAAAAACAAAGCGACCAATAACCAAAAAGAAAAAACAATAGCAAAAGGGCATAAAAGCAGGAATATATATGTATTTTGAAGGGGTGGGGAAAAATATATAAAGGGGTAGAGGGGAAGGTTGGGGCATTTCCTATTTGGCGCCACAGGCGCCAGTTAACGTGCATTTTGTTAACTGGCGCCTGCGGCGTCCGTAAATGGGCCGGCCCGTCTAGGCGCCGGTGGATGATTTTTTTAAAAAAATTCTGTGAACTTTTTTGAGATTGATGAACTTTTTTGAATATTGATGATTTTTTTTTTCGAAATTTAATGAACATTGTTCTTGAAAATGGATGAACTTTTTTTCAGTTCCGTGAACTTTTTTCTTTCTAATAAAATCTGCCCAGATATTGTTTCCGTAGTAAGGAAAGTAATCTCCCGTCATCCAGGAGTAGCACACACAGGCACAGCCTGCTTGAGCAAGCCAGCAGTAGTCCGGCCACTACCTTAACGTGCCCATATATATTCTCGCCGACGGTGACAGACCAACCGCCGATCCAGCTAGTTCTCCTCGTCTGCCATCGCCCGCCGCCCTGAGCATGCAAAGCGCCTCCATCCATCCCCTGCTTGCCGTAGCCCTCCCGCCCCCCACCCCGATTGGCTCGCACACAATCTCGACCACTAGCTCCGGTGTTTAGGTCGTCGCCCTCCCCTTCACTCCAACGCCTTCCGCCATGCTCGTCCGTCCAGACTCCTCCTACTGGCATCCATCCATCTCCCTAGAGTAGAGAGAGAGAGAGAGAGAGAGAGAGAGAGAGAGAGAGAGAGAGAGAGAGAGAGAGAGAGAGAGAGAGAGAAAGAGAGTAGAGAGCCTTATATTGCAGTGCAAGAATTGATTACGATCCTTCAGAATCAGATTATAATGTCTCCGATAATTCAACTCCTAAGCTGAAGCAACCATCCGCTCCAAGGCATGCGGTAAGTGGATTAACCCTTGAGAAGAGCCAGTGACAGATCAAGTGATCGTTACGGTTGGCGTATCGCCGCCATGTTCAGTTCCTTTCTCTAAATCTCTTTGAATAACGGCGCCTTGTGTAGCTTGCATTGCAATCCCAGGCAGATTACTTGTTCGGAATGGTTCGTTGGCCACTCTCTGTCTGCCTTTGCAAGCTCCGAACCCGCGATCGGTGATCGGTATATATAGGCCACCGTTCATCGGCATTAGCCTCAGATTAACCAGCCAGATCAAGCGATCGCCAGCCAGTATAGCTCACAGCCGCCCTCGCGCACACTACTCGATCGGTGCGCGCGCGTCACGTCGAGCATAGCAATGGCGATGGGTGGCAACGCGGGGGGGCGTGCCGGCGACGGCGGGGAGGACGACAACATCATCCTGAACCCGGAGTTCGACGGCGGGCTGGACGGCTGGTCCGGCAGCGGGTGCAAGATCGAGCTGCACGACTCGCTCGACGACGGCAAGGTGCTCCCGGCCACCGGCAAGTACTTCGTGGCCGCCACGGGGAGGACCGACACGTGGAACGGCGTCATGCAGGACGTGACGGCGCGGCTGCAGCGCAAGACGGCGTACGAGGTGGCGGCTACCGTGCGTCTCTCCGGGGCCAACGTCTCGCCGTGCGAGGTCCGCGCCACGCTCGCCGTGCAGACGACGGACGGCAGGCAGCAGTACATCGCCGTCGGCAAGTACGTTCGAGCCTTGTCCGCGCCGGATAACTCATCACTGTGATGAAACCGGAGTTTTTCATGCCGTTTTTGCTCTTCCGCGTGGTGCAGGTTGCAGGCGTCGGACAAGGACTGGGCGCAGCTGCAGGGGAAGTTCCTGCTCAACAGCACCGTGGCCAAGGCAACCATCTACATCGAAGGCCCGAAGGCCGGCGTCGACCTGCTGCTCGACTGCCTGGTGGTCAAGCACGCCCAGAAGGCACCGCCGTGCTCGCCGCCGGACTTTCAGGTGAACGCCATTCTGGTAACTCTGAAGTTCGTCATCAGCACCAAAGTTCAGTATCCGATCCATCAGATAAGCTTTCACGTTGTAATAACACAACAAATTTTAGTACTACAATCGAAGCATCAGCTAAACTCTCACGTTACTGTTCCACAAGTATGTTGCCTGAATCGTAGAAGTACCTTCTTAATACCATGCGTCAAGACTGCATGCGAGGTACGTACAACACAAAATTGAAAACAGTGCTTCAGAAAGTGAGCGCGCACCTTAAAGCAACGACAAGATCAGGAATTCAGGAGATATATTTGCCCGGATCTTAAAGCGTTGACAACATGGGTCAACTGGTCAACCATGCACACCAAGAATCATCACGCCATGCAAACGGTGGTCAAAGTTCTTTTTCTAAGGAAAACTTCCTATTTGTTCATCCTCTGAGCACCAACAAAATTTTTATCGAGGTCTATAGAGCACCTAACGATGATTACAAACACTGCAGTGAGCCGAAGGCACGCCATGGTCATCATCGCTTCTACGCTGAAGCCATATCAAACTTGTTATAGTAGACAGTCATGAATGGTTTTAATCCTGCTTCTTTTCTTGTACAGAATCTTGAGTACGGTGCCAACATTATCCAGAACAGCAACCTCGACGACGGCCTCAACTGCTGGTTCCCGCTCGGGCCGTGCGCGCTCGCCGTTCGTGATGGCTCGCCGCGCGTGCTCCCTCCAATGGCGCAGGAGTCCCTGGCGCTGGACGACGAGCCGCTCAACGGCAAGCACATCCACGTCACCGGCCGAACGCAGACGTGGATGGGCCCCGCGCAGATCATCACTGACAAGCTTACCCTCCACGCCACGTACCAGGTCTCGGCCTGGGTCCGCGTCGCCGGCCAGATGACCGGCGCGCAGAACATCAACATCGCCGTCGCCGTCGACAGCCAATGGCTCAACGGCGGGCAGGTCCTGGCGCGTGACGAGCGGTGGTACGAGATCGGCGGCTCGTTCCGCGTGGAGGCCAAGCCGGCATCACGCGCCATGGTGTACGTCCAGGGGCCCGATGCCGGCCTGGACCTCATGGTCGCCGGCTTCCAAGTGTTCCCTGTCGACCGGAAGGCCCGGGTGAAGCACCTCAGGAAGATCACCGACAAGGTGCGCAAGCGTGATGTGGTCGTGAAGCTGACGGGGGCTGACGGCGCCGTGGTGCAGGCCGCAGAATGTGTGGATGTGCGCGTGCGCCAGGTGTCCAACAGCTTCCCGCTGGGCGCGTGCATCATGCGCACCAACATGGACAACGAGGACTTCGTGGATTTCTTCACCAAGAACTTCAACTGGGCCGTGTTCGGGAACGAGCTCAAGTGGTACTGGACGGAGCCGCAGAGGGGGCAGGTCAACTACGCCGACGCCGACGACCTCCTCAAGCTCTGCTCCGACAACGGCATGTGCGTGCGCGGCCACTGCATCTTCTGGGAGGTGGACAACATGGTGCAGCAGTGGGTGAAGACTCTCTCCACCGACGACCTGTCCGCTGCCGTCAAGAGCAGGATCGACAGCCTGCTCACCCGATACAAGGGCAAGTTCCGGCACTACGATGTCAACAACGAGATGCTGCACGGCTCCTTCTACCAGGACAAGCTCGGCAAGGACATCCGCGCCACCATGTTCAAGACGGCCAGCGAGCTCGACCCCGACGCGCTGCTCTTCGTCAACGACTACAACGTGGAGGGCATGTGCGACATCCGCGCCACGCCCGAGGCCTACATCGAGCAGATCATAGGGCTGCAGGAGCAGGGCGCGCCGGTGAGCGGCGTCGGGTTGCAGGGCCACGTGAGCAACCCGGTGGGGCCGGTGATCCGCAATGTGCTGGACCGGCTCGCCGTGCTCGGCCTCCCACTCTGGTTCACAGAGCTGGACGTGTCGGCGGCGAATGAGTACGTGCGCGCCGACGACCTGGAGGTGATGCTGCGGGAGGCGTACGCACACCCGGCGGTGGAGGGTGTCATGCTCTGGGGCTTCTGGGAGCTCTTCATGAGCCGCGACTCCGCGCACCTCGTCAACGCCGAGGGGGACATCAACGAGGCCGGACGCCGGCTGTTGCAACTGAAGAAGGAGTGGCTCACGCACGCGCACGGCCACGCCGACGAGAACGGGGAGTTCAAGTTCCGCGGCCATCACGGCGCGTACCACGTCGACGTGGTCACGCCCACCGGCTGCAAGATCACACAGGAGTTCACCGTCGACAAGGATGACTCGCCCATGGTGCTCAACATCAATGTGTGAGCAATGCACGCGCGTTCCATCGATAACTCGATATATATATGGCGGGGAATTAAGCCCTAGATACTCTCTGAAGCAATGCTTTATATATAGCATATATGCAAATCTAAGCCCGGATCGATGTCCGAGAAATAAGGGTTTGTGGAAATTCTTATGTTCATCAACTTGAACGTGCTATATACACGCAAATATGTGATTTATACTGCATTTCTACGGTGTGCTTGTAAGAAAACAAAGTGCTAGAGCCAAATAAATATGTTTGCCTATTAATCATTAACATAGTAGCAAAAGAAGAAAGGCAACATCAACTCCTTGCCCTTGAATAGTTGCCCCAAGATCGGAGAGCATGTTCTGCGGCATCACGGCACGTACAGCAAAATGTGGTCACGCGTACCGGTGACAAGGATGACTCGCTCACGGTACTCAACATCAACGTGTGAGCAATGCGCGTGTCCCATCCATAAGGCCGCGCTTGGATTGTGTGTAACTTAATACAGGTGTGTGAATTTTACAAGTGTATTTTACAGGGCTAGACTAATTTGCGGCCGGAAAAGATACAGACGTACGGGGGCGTGTATTTTTTACAGGTGTATCGGAAGGAAACACGGTAATCCAAACGCGGCCTAAATTGATATATTGATCTTTCAAATAAATTGGTATATTGATCGGGAATTAAGTCCTAGATACTCTATGAAGCAATGCTTCATACTCAAGTCACGCACCCTGTGTCTTCTTTCTGTAGTCGACACATAATATATGCAAACCTAAGCCTGGACCGATATCCAAGGACCGCACTACAAATATGATGTCAGCTTTTTAAACATGGCAAAACGAACGTTTTCTATGGTAAATTTTGTGTCGCTACACTGGTGAGGGAGTCCTGAATTAGGAGGTCTCCGGACAGCCGGATTATACCCTTTGACCGGATTGTTGGACTATGAAGATACAAGATTGAAGATTTCGTCCCGTGTTCGGATAGGACTCTCCTTGGCGTGGAATGCAAGCTTGGCAATACGGATATGTAGATCTCCTTCCTTATAACCGACTCTATGTAACCCTAACCCCCTCCGGTGTCTATATAAACCGGAGGGTTTAGTTCATAGAACAACAACAATCATACCATAGGCTAGCCTTTAGGGTTTAGCCTCTACGATCTCGTGGTAGATCAACTCTTGTAATACTCATATCATCAAGATCAATGAAGCAGGAAGTAGGGTATTACCTCCATCGAGAGGGCCCGAACCTGGGTAAACATCGTGTCCCCCGCCTCCTGTTACTATCCGCCTTAGACGCACAGTTTGGGACCCCCTACCCGAGATCCGCCGATTTTGACACCGACATTGGTGCTTTCATTGGGAGTTCCACTGTGCCGTCACCATAAGGCTTGATGGCTCCTTCGATCATCGGTAACGATGCGGTCCAGTGTGAAGTTTTCCTCCCTGGACAGATCTTCGTATTCGGCGGCTTCGCATTGCAGGCCAACTCGCTTAGCCATCTGGAGCAGATCGAGAGCTACGCCCCTGGCCATCAGGTCAGGTTCGGAAACTTAAACTACACTGCCGACATCCGCGGAGACTTGATCTTCGACGGATTCGGGCCCATGTCAGGTGCGCCGCACAATCACGACGAGCATGACGTAACTCTGCCATCAGACAGTGTTTGGGAGATCACACCCGCAACTACTTCAGCCCTCAATCCGAAGCAAATCGTGCCATCCGAGGACGGGGGATGGACCCCGCCATGGAGGCCGCACTCTCAGTGGCGATGGAGCCGGATACTGACTTCACCCCTTATGAGAGCCGTGTTGCCGAACCACTGGATTCGTCTCCGGCCACGGACTCCGAGCCGCCTGCGTCCGTGCCTATCGAATCCGATTGGGCGCCGATCATGGAGTTCACCTCCGCGGATATCTTTCAGCACTCATCTTTCGGCGACGTGCTAAATTCATTAAGGTCTCTCGCCTTGTCAGGAGAACCTTGGCCGAACTATGTCCGGCTAGAATGGGATGCGGACGACGAAGAAATTCGCTCCCCACCCACCACCCACTTAGTAGGCACCGTCGACGATTAAACCGACATGCTCGACTTCGACTCCGAAGACATCGACGGTATGAACGACGATGCAGGAGACGAACAGGAACCACCGCCCACAGGGTGCTGGACCGCCACCTCATCATATGATATATACATGGTGGACACCCCCAAAAAGGCAATTGCGACGAGACATCGGGAGATGACCCCTCCAAGAAGCAACCCAAGCGCCGATGTCAGTGGAGTCGCTCTAAGTCCCTCCATAGCAAAAGTAGTGATACCGGCACAAGAGACAATAACACTTCGGATAGTGCCGAAGACGACAACAATCCCCTCCAGCACGATTTAGAATGGGAGGGTGAACAAGCTAGCCCTCCAGAGCGGGCAACAGATAGAGAATCGGAGGAGGACAATTACATGTCTCTCTCCGAAGACGAGGCGAGCCTCGGCGACGAAGAATTTATCGTGCCTGAGGATCCCGTCGAGCAGGAGCGCTTCAAGCGCCGGCTTATAGCCACATCAAATAGCTTAAAGAAAAAGCAACAACAACTTCGAGCTGATCAAGATTTGCTAGCACACAGATGGACCGAAGTCCTTGCGGACGAGGAATACGAACTCGAGCGCCCCTCCAATAGTTACCCAAATTGTAGGTCGCTACCCCGACTCGAGGAGGAAGCATTGAAACCTACATCACCAGTGTACGATGCGGCTGACCGGCCACCTCGTGGCCGAGCCAGAGAGGCGTTTTAGCCTGAAGTTCAGCCCGCACCCCGCCGCTACTCAAACAAAAATACCAAGGCCCGGGGCAACACACGGGACCTGCGAGACGTATTGGAAAGCAGGGCAAAACATGCAAGGTCGATATACGGGTCACGGGGGCGCGCGCCAACGCGGGACGATGACCGTCACGCCAGATACACTAAAAGTAAATCCGGCCGGGCCGAATACAGCAGACAAGACTCATATGAACTGCGTCATGATATAGCCTGGCACAGAGGCGCCGCACACCCCCTATGCTTCACTGATGAAGTTATGGATCACGAATTCCCGGAAGGTTTTAAACCCATAAATATCGAATCGTATGATGGTACAACAGTTCCCGCTGTATGGATTGAGGATTCCTCCTCCACATCCACATGGCTCTCGGTGATGATCTGCATGCCATCAAGTACCTCCCACTAAAACTCAAAGGACCAACTCGACATTGGCTGAATAGCTTGCCAGCAGACTCCGTCGGCAGTTGGGAGGATTTGTAAGACGCATTCCTTGACAACTTCCAGGGCACTTATGTGCGACCACCGGATGCTGATGACTTGAGCCATATAACTCAGCAGCCAGGGGAATCGGCCAGACAATTCTGGACACGGTTCCTAACTAAGAAAAACCAAATTGTCGACTGTCCGGATGCAGAGGCCTTAGCGACATTCAAGCATAACATCCGTGACGAGTGGCTCGCCCGGCACCTCGGCCAGGAGAAGCCGAAGTCTATGGCAGCCCTCACGACACTCATGACCCGCTTTTGCACGGGCGAGGATAGCTTGCTGGCTCGCAGCAACAATACATCAAGGAATCCGGGCACTTCGGATACCAAAGATGCCAACGGCAGACCATGTCGTAACAGACACAAGCGCCGCAACAGCAGTGATAACGCCGATGATACGACAGTCAATGCCGGATTCAGAGGCTCTAGATCCAGTCAGCGGAAAAAGCCATGCAAAAGAAGTACTCCGGGCCCGTCCAGTTTGGATCGCATACTTGATCGCTCGTGTCAAATCCACGGCACCCCCAATAAGCCAGCCAATCACACCAACAGAGAATGCTGGGTGTTCAAGCAGGCGGCAAGTTGAATGCCGAAAACAAGGACAAGGGGATGCATAGTGATGACGAGGAGGAGCCCCGGCCGCCGAACACGGGAGGACAGAAGAGGTTCCCCCCCACAAGTGAAGACAGTGAACATGATACACGCAACCCACATTCCCAAAAGGGAACGGAAGGATGCACTAAGGGACATCTATGTGATGGAGCCCGTTGCCCCAAAGTTCAACCCATGGTCCTCTTGCCCGATCACCTTCGATCGCAGGGACCACCCCACTAGTATCCGTCATGGTAGATCCGCCGCATTGGTCCTAGACCCCATCATCGACGGATTTCACCTCACTCGAGTCCTTATGGACGGCGGCAGCGGCCTGAACCTGCTCTATCAGGATACAGTGTGCAAAATGGGTATAGATCCCTCGAGGATCAAACCCACCAAAACCACCTTTAGGTGCGTCATCCCAGGTGTAGAGGCCCATTGCACGGGCTCAATCACACTGGAAGTGGTCTTCGGATCTCCGGACAACTTCCGAAGCGAGGAGTTAATCTTCGATATCGTCTTGTTCCGCAGTGGCTATCACGCACTGCTCGGGCGAACCGCATTTGCAAAATTCAATGCGGTATCGCATTACGCATACCTCAAGCTCAAGATGCCAGGACGTAGGGGGGGTCATAACAGTCAATGGAAACACAGAACGCTCGCTCCGCATGGAAGAGCACACTGCGGCCCTCGCAGCAAAAGCACAAAGCAGCCTTTTAAGGCAACCGCCAATTCGTTGATACAGCCCCCGGACACCGTCAAGCGAGTCTGGAGTAACCTGCAACAGGATCACCTGGCACGTTTAGAGCTCGCCTAGCAATTCGTCCCCCGTCCCAGTCCCAGTCAAGCGACGAAATCTGTGCCGCGCGTACATAATTACGCACTGGAAATACTATGGGCATAGGCGGGGGCACGATTAGGGCACGTCCCGTAATGCGGCTTAACCGCCCTAGGGGCTGCATACCGTTATCATTTTTCTCTTTTAGGACCTTACTCTCTGGAAGCCCTTTCCGGCAGTATGATTGCCGGACACATTACGGGAAGGAACAACCAAGGAGGCAAGAAGCTAAGACGTACAAGGGAACCCCCAGGTGGTTTCTAATAACAATCGATATACCCGCTTTTTACTACCCATACGCAGCTTGCCCTTGGATAGGACATGCCAAATAATCCTATTTTTTTGCTTATTGCACTACTTGTATCAGTACGCTTCGGCGTATTATTTAAATAACAATGCATAACATTAGTCTATTATTGCATTATCCATCCCTTTTTTCTTATATGTTCATTTACGACAACTTGCACCCGTACATTCTGGTACGGTCAGTACGCCAGGGGCTTTCATTTACCGCATAATATGGCGTGAGAAGTCCGAACACTTTCGATAGTGCGGCACCTCGAACTTATAGCATTATATGCATCGGCTCCGAATCATGTCTGGGGTCAATAGTTGGGTTTGCCCGGCTCCCATGTTTTGGTACCTTAAGTTCCACTATATCGGCTAAGGTAGCGCTGGGAGAACTACTGCGATTATGTCCCGGTTCTTCTAGACGAGCACCTTAGTAGAGAAAGCCGAAAACTGGCTATCAAGATAAGGCGAGAGCTGGTCGTTGTTCGAGAGGTCTCAAGTCCTTAAAGACTTTTTCCACTTCAGGCGAGGAGTCGGCCTTGCCCGACTTAGGCGTATATAGCGCCCCAAATTCGGCCTTCCGAATACTAGGGGCTTCGCCAAAATTTAAAATTGTAGACTTGTATGGCTAAGTGAGAGTGATAAAACCTTATAGTATGATTGCCTGGTTTGTTGTGCTGAACATCTCCCTCAAAGGACCCAAAATTGGGATAAAGAGTGCTCAGGTTTATCCCGAACACCCTAGTACTAGTTACATGGGGGCAGAAGCCGACGACTGGCCAACTCTCAGATTTTATAAACGGCCGCACAGAAGGTAATATTTTAAATTCAAAAAGCGTTGCATAGCGCAAATGAACTCGTTTCACATTACAGGATCACATGAGCATGTTCATTCAAAAATTACATCTCTAGCACATTCCTCCGCCACAAGGCGGGAACCCTTCAGGACACTATCATAATACATTTTGGGGCAGCGATGCTCCTTGCCCTCTGGCGGCCCCTCCTTCACCAGCTTTACGGCGTCCAACTTCGCCCAGCACACCTTCGCCCGGGCAAAAGCCCTACGCGCACCCTTGATGCAGACGGACCGCTTTATGACTTCGAGCCGTGGGCAGGCATCCACAAGCCACCTCACCAGACCGAAGTAGCTGCTAGGCAGGGGATCGCCAGGCCACATCTGGACTATAAGACCCTTCATGGCCTGTTCGGCCGCCTTGTGAAGCTCGACCAGTTGCTTCAGCTGGTCGCTCAAGGGCATTGGGTGTTCGGTCCCAGTATACTGAGACCAGAACAACTTTCCCGTCGAGCTCCCCTCCTCAGCTCGGTAAAACTTTGCGGCATCCAGTACACTGCGGGGAAGATCTGCGAACGCTCCTGGAGAGCTCCGAACTCGGGTAAGTAAAAGGAAAGTTTCCTTCACATGCTTGCTTTGAATAATGAATGCCTTACCCGCTGCGATCTTCTTCACTGCATCAATCTCCTGGAGGGCCTTGTGGGCTTCAGCCTTGGCGCTTCGTGCGCTTTCGAGCACCTTCGCAAGCTCGAACTCTCGCGTCTTAGAGTCAAGCTCCAAGAACTCATGTTTTCTGGTGAGAGCCTCGAGCTCTTGCTGCACCTCGCCTACCCAGGCTTCTTGCTTTTCCCGCTCAATGCGCTCCTTGGCCACTTTGTCTTCGGCCTCGCACAGCGCCTTCTTCAGGGTCGCCACCTCGGTCGTGGCACCTGGCAAATTCATGATGATCCTATTACTTTACAATCGAATTTCTTTTTAATATATAGACAAGGTATTGCTTACCTTTGCTCTCCTCGAGCTGCCTCTTGGTAAGGCCGAGCTCTTCCTCGGACCGCTCAAGGTCCTACTTCAGTGCAGCGACCTCCGCAGTACGTGCGGCAGCGGCTAGCAGTGAAGCCTGCATATGCACATAGACATATTCTGATTAGACTCCTGAGTCATTATTTGATCCTCTATTCGGCCTTTCTTCGCGAATGCCAAACAGAGCATCAGGGGCTACTGTCTATGCGGTAATATTTTCCTATATTTTGATTGCTTACCTGAAAGCCTGTTAGGAGGCTGGCACAAGCTTCGGTTAGTCCGTTTTTGGCGGACTGAACTTTCTCGATCACCGCACTCATGATAGTGCGGTGCTCTTCATCGATGGAAGCGTCGCGAAGCGCTTCCAGCAAGTTGTCCGGTGCCTATGGATGGACAGAGGCCACCGGCACGGGCGGATTGCCCCTCTTAACGAGGGATCGCCTGCCGGAGTCCGGAACCACCGAAGGTTCCTGCGCAGTGTTCGGCCGGGGGCCGAACTTGGAGCCCGTGGGAGTCTTGCTCCCTTTGCGCCAGGGTCCGGAAGGTCTCCTCGAGGCGCCCCCAATACTACCTCCCCTCGGCTCGGTTCCTTTTGAGACAACACCTCAACATTGTCCGTAGGGCAAGGGGTGGAGGCGGCCGGAAGTGAATCGCTATTCATATCCGACGAGTCCAAAGAACCATCCGACGAAGCTTGGGGGAGGCTTCTCAAGTTACTTAATGCTTTGCCTGATCATCCTCTTAAGAAACCTGAAATACTTGATATCTTTTATAATGGACTAACCGATGCTTCCAGAGATTACCTGGATAGTTGTGCTGGTTCTCTTTTCAGGGAAAGAACACCGGATGAAGCTGAAATTCTATTGAATAATATGTTGACAAATGAAAATAATTGGGCACCTCCTGAGCCAGCTCCTGAGCCAACTCCTGCTCCAATTACTGAGCCTATTCCTAAACCAACTCCGAAGAAGAGAGGTATTTTATTTCTCAGTCCCGAAGATATGCAAGAGGCAAAGAAATCTATGAAAGAAAAAGGTATTAAAGCTGAAGACGTTAAGAATTTACCTCCTATTGAAGAAATACATGGTCTTAATATACCGCCTGTTGAAGAAACATATGATCTTAATTATTTATTTACTGAAGAACCTCCTGATCCCGGTGTCCCGACACAGGTAGTAAAGGTAAATTCTCTCTGTAGATTTGATGAAGGAGATATCCCTCACTATAAGCCTGCGAGGCAATGCTTTGATGAGTTTGATAATTTTATTGTCAAACAAGAAAATTTCAATCTTATGTTGGTAGACAATTGAAATATGATTCCGGTACGCTTAAATACTTGGGTGATTATATGGCTAATATTAAAGGTGAACTTAAACTTGTTAGCAAACATGCTTCTATGATTACCACTCAAGTAGAACAAGTACTTAAAGCTCAAAAAGAAGTGCTTAATGAAATGAATAGTAAGAAAAATGATTATGCTGTTAGAGTGGCTACTAGAACTGGTAGAATGACTCAGGAACCTTTATATCATGAAGGCCACCCTAAGAGAATCGAGCAAGATTCTCAAAGAAATAATATTGATGTTCCTAGTTCTTCTAAAAAGAAGAAGAAAAATGATAGAACTGTGCAAACTTCTAGTGAACCTATTGCTGAACCACCTGATAATCCAAATGATATATCTATGTCTGATGCTGAAACACAATCTGGTAATGAACATGAACCTAGTAAAAATATTAATGATAATGTTCATGATGATGCTCAACCTAGTAATGATGATGATCTAGAAATTGAACCTAGTGTTGATCTTGATAACCCACGGTCAAAGAATCAACGTTATGATAAAAGAGACTTTGTTGCTAGGAAACATGGTAAAGGAAGGGAACCTTGGGTTCAGAAACCCATGCCTTTTCCTCCAAACCATCCAAGAAAAAAGATGGTGAGGATTTTGAGCGCTTTGCTGAATTGATTAGGCCTATCTTTTTGCGTATGAGATTAACTGATTGCTCAAAACAAATCCTTATGCTAAATATATGAAGGATATCATTACTAATAAAAGAAAGATACCGGAAGCTGAAATTTCCACCATGCTTGCTAATTGTACTTTTAAGGGTGGAATACCAAAGAAACTTGGAGACCCCGGAGTACCTACTATACCTTGCTCCATTAAAAGAAATTATATTAAAACTGCTTTATGTGATCTTGGAGCCGGTGTTAGTGTTATGCCTCTCTCTTTATATCGTAGACTTGACTTGAATAAGCTGACACCTACTGAAATATCTTTGCAAATGGCTGATAAATCAACTGCTATACCTGTCGGTATTTGTGAGGATGTACCTGTTGTGGTTGTGAACGTTTCTATTTTAACGGACTTTGTTATTCTTGATATTCCCGAGGATGATAGTATATCTATTATTCTTGGAAGACCTTTTGTTAATACTGCAGGGGCTGTTATTGATTGCAACAAAGGCAATGTCACTTTTCATGTTAATGGTAATGAGCATACGGTACACTTTCCGAGGAAACAACCTCAAGTTCATAGTATCAACTCTATTGGAAAAATTCCATCGATTATATTTGGAGGTTTTGAATTTCCTCTTCCTACTGTCAAGAAGAAATATGATATTCTTATTATTGGGCATGTGCATATCCCCGTTGAGGTAACTTAGTGTTATTCGAAATTTCTTCGGTTTCATGATTATCGGAATGAGTTTGTTAACAAGACTTGATCAACCTTGTTAGTGGATTCTTTTTGATGAGCATGAGATGGATGAAACTAGAAGCACAAACTTCTGTACCCCTCTTTACTTTCTGTTATTTATATTAAATAAAGTAAAAATAGTATTTTCTGTCTGTTTCCTGACTTATCCGTGCAATATAAAAATATCCCGAAAATAAAAGTCCTCAGAATACCATGCCAATTTAATATGATTTTTTTCGGGAATATTTGAGGATTTACTGTGCAAAAATTACCGCGGGAGGAGCTGCCACCTGGCCACGAGGGTGGTGGGCGCCCCCCCTATAGGGCGCGCCCCCTGCCTCGTGGGCCCATGGTGGCCCTCCTCCACTTATCCCAGCACCCATCTTCTTCCTCTATCTCACACAAACCCGAAAAACCAACTCAAGCACGAGTTCCAGCCACTTTTGCTGTGATTTTCGATCTCCTTGCTCAAAGCACCTCTCGCAAAACTGCTTGGGGAGATTGTTCCTTGGTATGTAACTCCTCCATTGGTCCAATTAGTTTTTGTTCTAGTGCTTTATTCTTTGCAAATTTGTGCTGCATAGGTGACCATGCTCTTGAGCTTGCATGTCAAATTTATATGGTTCCAAGTAGTTCTAATGCTTGATATAGGCTCTAGGTACTTGTAGGAGTAGTTGCTATCAGTTTTATTGAAGTTGGTTCACTTTTATTTTGAAGTTACTAAAAATTTCAGAATTTTTCAGAAAATGATGAGGAGATTATTGAGGGGCTCATCGAGCCAAAGCTCGGAGGAAAAGGCACCAAAGCCTAAGTATAATTTGCCACGCACTGCGGAGATTCGGGCGTGTGAATGGCCTTCTGATGATTTCTTGAGAGCAGCCGGTATCTATGAAGATTTTCATGAATTGGCTCACAATGCAGGCCTCACCGCTTTCCCCCACGACCAATGCAATTAGTATCTCTTACTCACAAATACCTTTGTGCAAAACTTTCATTTTCATTCTAGGAACTCACCACCTACGGTGGAGTTTCATTTATATGATGAGCATAAGGAGATGTCACTTTATGATTTCTGTCGGATTTGTTTAGTCCCTTTTAAGGGCAAGACAGAAGAACCACATCATGATGATGTGGCTGGGTTTATTGATAATATCACTGTAGGAGAAACGAGGAAGGTTTGCGACGCACGAATCACTAGCATACATTTTCCTGTTTGGCGTTACTTTGCATTATTTGCTAGTCGTTGTTTAATTGGACGCGGAAATTCTGGAAACCTTAGTATCCCTGATTTAATTATTCTACTCCAAGGTTTATACAGTGATAACACTTTTAGTTTGGGCGGTATTATTGCTAGACGGTTAAATATGAACCATACTAAGGGCCCCATCTTTGGAGGCATCTATGCCACAAGCCTAGCCGCACGTTTTAACATACCTATTAGGCATGCTGAGAAGGAAGAAAAGGTGCTGCCCCGTGTTTATCTAGATCATAAAAGTATGGTGACACATGATTTTATTGTTAAAAATAGGGCAGGGGAGCTTAAATATCAATTGTTCTTTAATAAACATCATCCTGAGACTATTACCTTGCCTGCTCCTTCTTTGTTTGATTTGACTGCAGGCACGTACCTTGTTCCGTTGACGGCTATTCATGCCTACCGGAACCCTGCACCAGTCGAGGAGCCAGAACAGGAACCACAAGATGAGCCTCCACGATAATCTGTTATTCTTGGGATCCAAAGATGACTGTCAGCCAGTGGCAGTCAGAGTCTTCTTCTTCATCACAGTATGATCCCAACTATTCTTCCTCATCACAGTACGACCCCAACAACTATTATTATGGATATCCGCCAGGCCAGCCGTGGCCATAGACCAACTTAGGCCAAAAGCCTAAGCTTGGGGGAGTACGTATTTCTCACCGACATTACATTTATGCTCACACACGCTCATTGCTAGATGTCGGTGCTCATACTTTTTCATTGTATCATCCATGCTAGTTTATTTTCTTTTTCCTGTTTTCTTCTTGTGTGTTTGTTAAACCTTAAGAAAAACCAAAAAAATTAGTAGTAGTTTATTTTTCTGCTGTAGTAGTAATAATTAAAAAGAAAACCCAAAAATATTTCCCGTTCTTCTTTTGCTTGTTGGGAGCTTTCCCGTGTAAATAGTTTTATTTCTTTTCTTTTCTTTGGGGGTCAGTAGGAGAAGACCATAATTAAATTGTTGAAGTGGCTCTTATATGCATTATTGTTGATTTAACCAAGAGCCCATATTGCCTTGTCTTCTCCTGTTTATTGAATGCTCGCAGATTCCAGCTTAGTCCAATGCACGTGCACTCTTATTATTATTCACACCGTTCGGTCGTGCAAGTGAAAGGCAATTATGATGATATATGATGGACTGACTGAGATGAGAAAAGCTGGTATGAACTCGACCTCTTTTGTTTTTGTAAATATGATGAGTCCCTCGTTCTTGATTCAGCTTATTATGAATAAACATGTTTGCAATGACAATTAGAGATCATAGTTGCTTGTGCCATGCTTGATTAGCTATGAGTTATAATGATTTACCTTGTATGCCAACATGCTATTGAGATGATTATGATGTGGTATGATGGGGTGGTATCCTCTTTTGAATGATTTAAGTGACTTGACTTGGCACATGTTCACGCATGTAGTTGAAACAAAATCAACATAGCCTTCACGATATTTATGTTCATGGTGGATTATATCCTACTCATGCTTGCATCCAATGTTTATTAATTTTAATGCATGTACATGGCTGTTGTCGCTCTCTAGTTGGTCGCTTCCCAGTCTTTTGCTAGCCTTCACCTGTACTAAGCGGGAATACTGCTTGTGCATCCAATCCCTTAAACCCCAAAGTTATTCCAGATGAGTCCACTATACCTTCCTATATGCGGTATCTACCTGCCGTTCCAAGTAAATTTGTATGTGCCAAACTCTAAACCTTCAAATAAACATTCTGTTTTGTATGCTCGAATAGCTCATGTATCAACAAAGGCTGTCCTTATCTTCCGTGTTAGGCGGGTTATTCTCAAGAGGAGTGGACTCCGCTCCTCACTCACGAGAAAATGGCTGGTCACCGGGATGCCCAGTCCCATGCTTTATGCAAACTAAATCAAAATTAATTGCAAACAAAACTCCCCCTGGGACCTGATGTATGTTGGAGGCACTCGTTGTTTCGAGCAAGCCATGGATTGATGCTTGTTGGTGGAGGGGGAGTATAAACTTTACCATTCTGTTTGGGAACCGGAAGATATCGCCATCTCTTAGTTGTTACGTTGACAATGAAAGTATACCGCTCAAAATACAATTTATCTCTATTGCAAAACCGAGCTCTGGCACCTCTACAAATCCCTGCTTCCCTCTGCGAAGGGCCTATCCATTTACTTTTATGTTGAGTCATCACCCTCTTATTAAAAAGCACTAGCTGGAGAGCACAGCCGTCATTTGCATTCATCACTGTTAATTTATATTGGGTATGACTATGATTGGATCTCTTTTACCATGAATTACAATGTCTAGTCAGTCCTTGATCTTTAAAGGTGCTCTGCATTTATGTTTTGCGGTCTCAGAAAGGGCTAGCGAGATACCATCTTGTTATATCATATTATGATTGTTTTGAGAAAGTGTTGTCATCCGAGATTTATTATTATGACTTGCTAGTTGATTATGCTATTGATATGAGTAATTGTGAGACCTGAGAATTATTGCAAATGTGGTTAGTTATGATCTATGCTGAAAACTTGAATGCTGGCTTGACATAGTTACAACAACAAGAGCAAACAGAGTTTGTAAAAGTTTTTCTTTCTTTCTTTCAGTTTGTCAACTGAATTGCTTGAGGACAAGCAAGGGTTTAAGCTTGGGGGAGTTGATACGTCTCCGTCGTATCTACTTTTCCAAACACTTTTGCCCTTGTTTTGGACTCTAACTTGTATGATTTGAATGGAACTAACCCGGACTGACGCTGTTTTCAGCAGAATTACCATGGTGTTGTTTTATGTGCAGAAAACAAATATTCTCGGAATGACCTGAAACTCCACGGAACATCTTAGAAAAAACAATAAAAAAGCCTCGCCAAAGATGAAGACCAGGGGGCCCACACCCTTCTCACGAGGGTGGGGGGCGCCCCCCCTAGGGCGCGCCCCCTACCTCGTGGGCCCCCTGTTGCGTCTCCGACTCCAACTCCACCTCCATATATTGAGTTTCGATGAGAAAAAAATCAGAGAGAAGAAATCATCGCGTTTTACGATACGGAGCCGCCGCCAAGCCCTAAAACCTCTCGGGAGGGCTGATCTGGAGTCCGTTCGGGGCTCCGGAGAGGGGGATTCGTCGTCGTCGTCATCATCAACCATCCTCCATCACCAATTTCATGATGCTCACCGCCGTGCGTGAGTAATTGCATCGTAGGCTTGCTGGACGGTGATGGGTTGGATGAGATTTATCATGTAATCGAGTTAGTTTTGTTAGGGTTTGATCCCTAGTGTCCATTATGTTCTGAGATTGATGTTGCTATGACTTTGCTATGCTTAATGCTTGTCACTAGGGCCCGAGTGCCATGATTTCAGATCTGAACCTATTATGTTTTCATGAATATATGTGAGTTCTTGATCCTATCTTGCAAGTCTATAGTCACCTACTATGTGTTATGATCCGGCAACCCCGAAGTGACAATAATCGGGACCACTCCCGGTGATGACCATAGTTTGAGGAGTTCATGTATTCACTATGTGCTAATGCTTTGTTCCGGTTCTCTATTAAAAGGAGGCCTTAATATCCCTTAGTTTCCAATAGGACCCCGCTGCCACGGGAGGGTAGGACAAAAGATGTCATGCAAGTTCTTTTCCATAAGCACATATGACTATATACGGAATACATGCCTACATTACATTGATGAATTGGAGCTAGTTATGTGTCACCCTATGTTATGACTGTTACATGATGAACCGCATCCGGCATAATTATCCATCACTGATCCGATGCCTATGAGTTTTCCATATACTGGTTCTCGCTTATTTACTTTTCCGCTGCTACTGTTACAATCACTACAAAATACCAAAAACATTACTTTTGCTGTCTTTACTTTTGTTGCTGCTACCACCACTACCATATTACTTTGCTATTAAACACTTTGCTGTAGATACTAAGTTTCCAGGTGTGGTTGAATTGACAACTCAGCTACTAATACTTGAGAATATTCTTTGGCTCCCCTTGTGCCGAATCAATAAATTTGGGTTGAATACTCTACCCTCGAAAGCTGTTGCGATCCCCTATACTTGTGGGTTATCAGATGCTAGGCATTTTTCCCACCATGGCGCCTCCGCACTCTGCTTGCTGGCCGACCACCACCTTCGGTTTAACATTGAAGGTCTTCAGCCACAGGCCGAAGTGGGGCCTGATGCGGAGGAAGGCCTCGCACACGATGATAAACGCCGAGATGTTGAGGATGAAATTGGGGGCCAGATCATGAAAATCCAGCCCGTAGTAGAACATGAGCCCGCAGACAAACGAGTGAAGGGGAAATCCCAGTCCGCGGACAAAGTGGGTAAGGAAAACTACCCTCTCATGGGGTTCGGGCATAGGGATGATCTGCCCCGCATCTTGCAGCCGGTGCGCGATGTCCGCGACCAGATATCCGGCTTCCCGTAGCTTTGTGATGTTCTCCTCCATGACGGAGGAGACCATCCACTTGCCTCCCGCTCCGGACATGCTTGGAGTGGTTTAAGGAGAAAGACGCGAACTTGGACGCTGGAGCTCGAGTGTGCGAGAATGGATAAGCAAGGAGGAAGAAGGCGTGGGTAAAAAGGGTGAATCTTTGTCCCTTTATAAGGGCGGAAGAGGCGATGCGCCTCCCCACTTACCTAGTAAAATCGCTTATTCCCTGAACGCCGTAATTGGTGGCGCGGTTGGGTTACCCATACCCGTATTGATGAGAATCCCGTGATAAGGGGACACGATCTCTGCTTCGACAAGACGTGTCAAGAAAACCGCCTCATGATATGTGCGGTGCTGATTGAGAAAAACGGTTCGAATAATGACCGGGCCATGGTATGATGTCATGCTGTCAAACGTGTCAGCAGATTAGATTTGTGGAAATATTATTCTCTCTACGGTGGTATGTGGAACTTGTTTTGCAAAGCCGGACACTATCCTTTTGTTCAAAATCTTCTATGGAGTATTCAGAGGAAGAACCCGCCTTGCAATGCCGAAGACAAATCTGCGCGCCAGACTCATCGTCGTTGAAGCCTGGTTCAGGGGCTACTGAGGGAGTCCTGGATTAGGGGGTCTCCGGACAGCCGGACTATATCCTTTTGCCAGACTGTGGACTATGAAGATACAACATTGAAGACTTCGTCCCGTGTCCGGATGGGACTCTCCTTGGCGTGGAAGGCAAGCTTGGCAATACGGATATGTAGATCTCCTTCCTTGTAACTGACTCTGTGTAACCCTAGCCCCCTCCGGTGTCTATATAAACCGGAGGGTTTAGTCTGTAGGACAACAACAATCATACCATAGGCTAGCTTCTAGGGTTTAGCCTCTACGATCTCGTGGTAGATCAACTCTTGTAATACTCATATCATCAAGATCAATAAAGCAGGAAGTAGGGTATTACCTCCATCGAGAGGGCCCGAACCTGGGTAAACATCGTGTCCCTCGCCTCCTGTTACCATCTGCCTTAGACGCACAGTTCGGGCCCCCCTACCCGAGATCCGCCGGTTTTGACACCGACACCTGGCATATTCTGTTTTCTTGCATGGATTTTCCCTCCTTACTGAAGGGAATTGCCATGCTTGCAACACGTGATTTTCAATCAAAATAAGTTCGATTTTTCATGCTTAAAAATCAAATGTTTTTCATGGCAATTTATGTTGGTACGAGGATGACAAATTTATTTGGCGATGATGGCAGTTTCCTAGTAAAAAATGAATGGGGGTGAATTTTCCATGCCTGCTAACTAAACTTGCCACACACAACAAATATAATTTGAAATGGAAAACGTTTGGTTTGCCATGCCTATAAAAATCTAATGTTCACAAGATATTCAAGTCCATAAGGCGGGGTTGTAAATTATCATGTTCATCAACTTTATTGTGCTATATACACACCAATATGGGAAATCCTTCTCTAGGCATGGGCTCATCTGCACCCATGTTGAATAAAAATATACTATAAAAATTCAAAAATTTCCAAATTTGATACGTGAGGTTCGACTAAATTTTCAAATCAATTGGACAACTGAGAAACCCTCGGCAAAAAAGACAAATTCGGGGTCTGTAAAACAATTTACTGTTCATGTACTGTTTTGACCCGATTTGTCTTTTTTGCTGAGAGCTACTCAAATATTCAAATGAGCTAAAATGGGGAGCGAACCTCACGCAATAAATTGTCTACCATGGGAAAAAATTCGGAATTTTTTGAATTTTTCTAGTATTTTTTGTGAATTGTTTTATGGCCGGGTGCAGATGAGGCTGGGCACCAAATCGCTGCACTTCGTAAATATGCTATTTGTACCTAAGCTAGGAGAATCTTGTCGGAAGTGTGATGGATACACATGCTTCCAGTTCCCGGCTACCCAAGTCACGCACCATGTGTCTTCTTTGTGTAGTCGACAAAGCGGTCCATCAAGGGGATTGCCGGAGTTCATGTGCCTATGCCGACTGGAGCTCACGCTCTCGCGCCTCCAGAGCCCCCCATTGTTTGACAATGCGATGTTTCTCAGCCAGGATGAGGATTTCTACTACACAACCTTCTTCCTGTAGATGTTGTTGGGCCTCCAAGTACAGAGGTTTGTAGAACAGTAGCAAAATTCTCTCAAGTGGATGACCTAAGATTTATCAATCCGTGGAAGGCGTAGGATGAAGATGGTCTCTCTCAAAAAAACCTGCAACCAAATAATAAAGAGTCTCTTGTGTCCCCAACACGCCCAATACAATGGTAAATTGTATAGGTGCACTAGTTCGCCAAAGAGATGGTGATACAAGTGCAATATGGATGGTAGATATAAGTTTTTGTAATCTGACACTACAACAGGACCCCTCCTATAGCAACACATTTTTCCGTATCTAAGAGTCCATATATGCGTTGTTAGTGCATTTACCAACGGTTTTGGATGCATTGCCTTAGCCAATGTTGCTAGCTCATAACGCAACACTTATATAGCCGTTGGTAAAAGGAATCGTTGCAAGAGTATAACACATAATACCCACTATTACTACACTTTTATACGTTGGTGCTGAATGTACAAGAATCCAAATCTCATTGCTTGGCAACAAAGAGTTTCCAACATGTCTTGGTACATATATAATGTGAATATTATTATTATATATATTGCCATCAATTAAATTAATGCTCCACACATAGGAAAAAATAAGAGAAAATACTCAGGAAGGGAAGAAATCATATATTGGATAAAAACTTTTGGATTACAATAGTGGATATTACATGAGGAACATCATCCAAATATGCTGCATAATCTAAATATTTTCTTCACAGCGAAGCGAAACTTTAACTGAAAGAATCCATCAACATCCCTACAACTAAACTAAAACGTAACTGAGGAACATCATCTAGCAACATCAACAACGTCCCTACAACTTAACAAAACCAAAAGCATCCATCATCATCATCATCACGAACTGGAACATCATCATCATTGCATTATACTTGCCACACACCCATATAATCATCCATATATCTTTTGAATCTACAAAAAAATAACAAATTGAATTGTTAATACACAATGCATTGACATGATGCAAGTAGTGATGAGGCAAGGTATTAGACGCATACAAAGGTTGAAAGCATACAAACACTAAAAATACTAAGTCGTGTTATCTCTATGTAGCAGCAAAGTCTCTAGAGACTGCCCACTTAGATGTCTTGTTGTTTAGCCTATTAGCTTGAACAAAATAGTTTTAAAAGGAGGTTTGATAGTGGGAGATACACTTGTGTAAATGAGAAAAGTATGGCACCTCCGCCCAAATGTTGAAAGTTACGCAACATTTATCATAATTTGCAAAATAAATATGTATTTATAAACCTTTATTATTTAAACTTTCGAGTGGCTATTTTCTAAAGGTGTTGATTACATTAGCAGCATTTTCTTGGTTTCAATATTGAGATTTTATGGAAAAGTTTATCATATGAATGAAATTCAAAATGGAGGATTGTCCTGATGTATATATCCAGGGAAGTTGTACTAGTTGAACAACGCATGGCAGTCTTAGCAAATAATGTACACTGAATACAAAATAAAATCACATACATGATCAGAGCATCGATTGGACGATATATGATGGTGTAGATTTTCTACAGTGATATATTTACCAAGAAGATATCTGCAAGAAAATCTATTATAAATCTCCAAGCATGGATATCTTAATGGCCATAACATCTTAATTAATAAATTGTTGAGCTAATCAAAGGAATGAATATTTAAATCACCTATTGTGAAATATATATTGCACTAATACTAAATCAAGCTTAAACTAATTTCTACTCCCTCCGTCCCATCATTTAAGACATTTTTTGACACTACAGTACTGTCCAAAAACATCTTACATTATGGGACAGAGGGAGTATAGAATATATGTTTGCAGCAAACCATAAAGTACCTACTGTTTCGTTGAAAGGTATCAAATTCCGTTAGTAATTATGCTGAACTATCCACCTTCACATTATACACTACATGTAGCAATATAGAAAGGATTAGTAACTGCAGTAGTATTAGTTTACTCAAGGAAGGGCTTCTCCATTATATCGTCACAACAAACAATGAAAAACGTAGGGTGGGAGCCTAGCAGGCTGATACTCAGATTCTTTTTATCTTTTGATATCTATGATTTTAGGTTGATGCTGATGTGTGCAAATTTCAGGTTAGGCTCATACATTACCAACCAACATTAGAAAGGAAGGAGTAATGCATTACATTAAATTACAGGGGGAAAGAAGGCAAATTACCTTAGAATGTAGTGATGCAAACCATGTTCCAGCAATACACAAAAAAATGCCGACATATGCATCTCGTCAAGCCATGGTACATCATGGTGCTTCTCTGTTTTGGAGCTCATTAGGAACCGGTCAATAGATCTACGTGCAATCTGAGGCATGATTTAAATTTCAACAAAATAATTACTTGTGCATGTGAGAAAACAAATTAGTCTCAAAGCTTAGGAAATTATTTGCAATCAAATCAGGGATATCCATCAAACAAAATAACATAGAATTGATCAGTATATTACTTGGTAGCATTAGTTAGATCCATCCGCACCTTACTGCCACCATGCTTGTAAACATCATGTGCGTTTTATGCCTCCAGGACCGCATCCAAGCGACCAAGCCTCATAGCTGCATCAACCTGCACTTCTCAAATTAATTCATATATACAATTAGTTGTAGGAAGTGGAGACAGGGCAACGTGCGTCGATGCATCATGAGGATAGAGGCAACCAAAGCGTCAGGCAATCAAAATCCGCCAAAACAGACCTGTAGGCTGCATTTTCTCACTAGAGCCTACGTCTCAAATTGCAGGAGCACGACATAAAAATGCTCAAAACGAAAACCAACTGCCTTCTTGCTCATTGGATACCTGCAATAAGTCTGCCCTACTTCATCGAATCTATGGTGGTAGCACTAGGGGTTAATCTTGCAGTTCAATCGAAGCATCAATTAACACTGTAGCAACACAACAAGATCAAATTGACCACAAGCAGCAGGCACTTGGGCCCAAGAAGTGGAAAATCCTAACACCACTGCTACGTTGGTTTTCCCCGAAGAGGAAGGGATGATACAGCAGAGTAGCGTAAGTATTTCCCTCAGTTTTTGAGAACCAAGGTATCAATCCAGTAGGAGGCCACGCTCAAGTCCCTCGTACCTGCACAAAACGATAGCTACTTGCAACCAACGTGATTAGGGGTTGTCAATCCCTTCACGATCACTTACGAGAGTGAGATCTGATAGATATAATATTTTTGGTATTTTTGGTATAAAGATGCAAAGTAAAAAGTAAAAGCAAAGTAAAAAGCAAAGCAAGATTAAAGTGATGGAGATTGATATGATGAGAATAGACCCGGGGGCCATAGGTTTCACAAGTGGCTTCTCTCAAGAGCATAAGTATTCTACGGTGGGTGAACAAATTACTGTTGAGCAATTGACAGAATTGAGCATAGTTATGAGAATATCTAGGCATGATCATGTATATAGGCATCACATCCGTGACAAGTAAACCGAAACGATTCTGCATCTACTACTATTACTCCACTCATCGACCGTTATCCATCATGCATCTAGAGTATTAAGTTAAAAACAGAGTAACGCTTTAAGCAAGATGACATGATGTAGAGAGATAAATTCATGCAATATGAAATAAACCCCATCTTGTTATCCTCGATGGCAACAATGAAATACGTGCCTTGCTGCCCCTTCTGTCACTGGGAAAGGACACCACAAGATCGAACCCAAAGCTAAGCACTTCTCCCATGGCAAGAACTACCAATCTAGTTGGATAAACCAAATGGATAATTCGAAGAGACTTGCAAAGATAACCAATCATACATAAAAGAATTCAGAGAAGATTCAAATATTATTCATAGATAGACTTGATCATAAACCCACAATTCATCGATCTCAACAAACACACCGCAAAAAGAAGATTACATCGAATAGATCTCCACAATAGAGGGGGAGAACTTTGTATTGAGATCCAAAAAGAGAGAAGAAGCCATCTAGCTACTAACTATGGACCCGAAGGTCTGAGGTAAACTACTCACACTTCATCGGAGGGGCTAGGATGATGTAGAAGCCCTCCATGATGACGGCTCTCTCCGGCGGAGCTCCGGAACAGGCCCCAAGATGGGATCTCGTGGATACAGAAAGTTGCGGCGGTGGAATTAGGTTTTTGGCTCCTGTTCTGATCGTTTGGGGGTACGTATGTATATATAGGAGGAAGGAGTACGTCTGTGGAGCACCGAGGGGCCCATGAGGCAGGGGGGCGCCCCCCACCCTCGTGACCTCCTCTTTGACTCCTTGGAGTAGGGTCCAAGTCTCCTGGATCACGTTCGGTGAGAAAATCACGTTCCCGAAGGTTTTATTCCGTTTGGACTCCATTTGATATTCTATTTCTCCGAAACACTGAAATAGGCAAAAAACAGCAATTCTGGGATGGGCCTCCGGTTAATAGGTTAGTCCCAAAAATAATACAAAAGTGGAAAATAATGCCCAATATAGTCCAAAACAGTAGATAATATAGCATGGAGCAATCAAAAATTATAGATACGTTGGAGACGTATCAGGCATCCCCAAGCTTAATTCCTGCTCATCCTCGAGTAGGTAAATGATGTAAAAAAATTGATGCGAAGTGCTACTTGGCATAATTTCAATGCAAATCTTCTTAATTGTGATATGAATATTCAAATTCGAAAGATTCAAGACAAAAGTTTATATTGACATAAAAATAATAATACTTCAAGCATACTAACAAAGCAATTATGTCTTCTCAAAATATCATGGCCAAAGAAAGTTATCCCTACAAAAATCATATAGTCTGGCTATGCTCTATCTTCACCACACAAAGTATTTAAATCATGCACAAACCCGATGACAAGCCAAGCAATTGTTTCATACTCTAACTTTTTCAAAACTTTTTCAATCTTCACGCAATACATGAGCGTGAGCCATGGATATAACACTATAGGTGGAATAGAATGGTGGTTGTGGAGAAGATAAAAAGGAGGGGAAGATAGTCTCACATCAACTAGGTGTATCAACGGGCTATGGAGATGCCCATCAATAGATATCAATGTGAGTGAGTAGGGATTGCCATGCAACGGATGCACTAGAGCTATAAATATATGAAAGCTCAACGAAAGAAACTAGTGGGTGTGCATCCAACTTGCTTGCTCACGAAGACCTAGGGCACTTGAGGAGGCCCATCATTGGAATATACAAGCCAAGTTCTATAATGTAAAATTCCCACTAGTATATGAAAGTGATAACATGAGAGACTCTCTACTATGAAGATCATGGTGCTACTTTGAAGCACAAGTGTGGTAAAAGGATAGTAGCATTGCCCCTTTTTATTTATTTTCTCTTTTTTGGGCCTTCTTTTTTTGGCCTTTTTTTGGGACAATGCTCTATTAAATGATGATCACCACACTTTTATTTATTTACAACTCAATGATTACAACTCGATTCTAAAACAAAGTATGACTCTATATGGATGCCTCCGGCGGTGTACCGGGATATGCAATGAATCAAGAGTGACAAGTATGAAGAAATTATGAACGGTGGCTTTGCCACAAATACTATGTCAACTACATGATCATGCTAAGCAATATGACAATGATGAATGTGTCATGATGAACTAGATGATGGAAAGTTGCATGGCAATATATCTCAGAATGGCTATGGAAATGCCATAATAGGTAGGTATGGTGGCTGTTTTGAGGAAGGTATATGGTAGGTGTATGAGACCGGTGAAAAGTGTGCGGTATTAGAGAGGCTAGCAAAGGTGGAAGGGTGAGAGTGTGTATGATCCATGGACTCAACATTAGTCATAAAGAACTCATATACTTATTGCAAAAATCTAGAAGTTATCAAAGCAAAGTATTACGTGCATGCTCCTAGGGGGATAGATTCATAGGAAAAGACCATCGCTCATCCCCGACCGCCACTCATAAGGAAGACAATCAATAAATAAAGCATGCTCCGACTTCATCACATAATGGTTCACCATACGTGCATGCTACGGGAATCACAAACTTTAACACAAGTATTCTTTAAATTCACAACTACTCAACTAGCATGACTTCAATATTATCAGCTCCATATCTCAAAACAATTATCATGCTTCAATCTTTTCTTAGTATTCAACACACTCAAAAGAAAGTTTCACAAATCTTGAATACCAAGCATATTATTATTAAGCAAATTACTATGCTATTAAGAGACTCTCAAAATAATTTAAGTGAAGCATGAGAGATCAATAGTTTCTTTAAAACAAATCCACCACCGTGCTCTAAAAGATCTAAGTGAAGCACGTAGAGCAAAATTATAATGCTCAAAAGATATAAGTGAAGCACATAGAGCAAAACTACATAGCTCAAAAGATATAAGTGAAGCACATAGAGCAAAACTACTTAGCTCAAAAGATATAAGTGAAGCACATGGAGTATTCTATCAAATTTTAATTCATGTATGTGTTGGGGAATGTAGTAATTTCAAAAAATTTCCTACGCACACGCAAGATCATGGTGATGCATAGCAACGAGAGGGGAGAGTGTGATCTACGTACCCTTGTAGATCGACAACGGAAGCGTTTGGTTGATGTAGTCGTACGTCTCCACGACCCGACCAATCAAGCACCGAAGCTACGGCACCTCCGAGTTCTAGCACACGTTCAGCTCGATGACGATCCCCGGACTCCGATCCAGCAAAGTGTCGGGGAAGAGTTCCGTCAGCACGACGGCATGGTGACGATCTTGATGCACTACCGTCGCAGGGCTTCGCCTAAGCACCGCTACAATATTATCGAGGACTATGGTGGAAGGGGGCACCGCACAAGGCTAAGAATATGATCACCTGGATCAACTTGTGTGTCAAGGGGTGCCCTCTGCCCCCGTACATAAAGGATCAAGGGGAGGAGGCCGGCCGGCCCTCTATGGCGCGCCAAGGAGGAGTCCTCCTCCTAGTAGGAGTAGGACTCCTACTAGGAGGGGGAAAGAAGTGGGGAGGGAGAGGGAAAGGGGGGCGCCGCCCCCCCTCTCCTAGTCCAATTCGGACCAGGGGGGAGGAGGCGCGCGGCCCACCTTTGGCTGCCCCTCTCTCTCTCCACTAAGGCCCATATGGTCCATTACTTCTCCCGGGGGGGGGGGTTCCGGTAACCCTCCGGCTCTCCGGTTTTCTCCGAAATCACCCGGAACACTTCCGGTGTCCGAATATAGCCGTCCAATATATCAATCTTTATGTCTCGACCATTTCGAGACTCCTCGTCATGTCCGTGATCACATCCGGGACTCCGAACTCCTTCGGTACATCAAAATTCATAAACTCATTATATAACTGTCATCGAAACCTTAAGCGTGCGGACCCTAGGGTTCGAGAACAATGTAGACATGACTGAGACACGTCTCTGGTCAATAACCAATATCGGGACCTGGATGCCCATATTGGCTCCTACATATTCTACGAAGATCTTTATCGGTCAGACCGCATAACAACATACGTTGTTCCCTTTGTCATCGGTATGTTACTTGCCCGAGATTCGATTGTCGGTATCTCAATACCTAGTTCAATCTCGTTACCGGCAAGTCTCTTTACTCGTTCCGTAATACATCATCTCACAACTAACTCATTAGTTGCAATGCTTGCAAGGCTTATGTGATGTGCATTACCGAGAGGGCCCAGAGATACCTCTTCGACAATCGGAGTGACAAATCCTAATCTCGAAATACGCCAACCCAACATCTACCTTTGGAGACACCTGTAGAGCTCCTTTATAATCACCCAGTTACGTTGTGATGTTTGGTAGCACACAAAGTGTTCCTCTGGCAAACGGGAGTTGCATAATCTCATAGTCCTAGGAACATGTATAAGTCATGAAGAAAGCAATAGCAACATACTAAACGATCGGGTGCTAAGCAAATGGAATGGGTCATGTCAATCAGATCATTCACCTAATGATGTGATCCCGTTAATCAAATAACAACTCTTTGTACATGGTTAGGAAACATAACCATCTTTGATTAACGAGCTAGTCTAGTAGAGGCATACTAGTGACACTCTGTTTGTCTATGTATTCACACATGTATTATGTTTCAGGTTAATACAATTCTAGCATGAATAATAAAGATTTATCATGATATAAGGAAATAAATAATAACTTTATTATTGCCTCTAGGGCATATTTCCTTCAGTAGGGCTCTCTCAAAAGGTGTGTACAGAAAGGATGATTGTGGCATACTAAGACACAAAGACACAAATAATACAAGACGCTCCAAGCAAAACACATATCATGTTGGTGAATAAAAATATAGCTTCAAGTAAATTACCGACGGAAGTGGACGAAAGAGGGGATGCCTTCCGGGGCATCCCCAAGCTTTGACTTCTTGGTGTCCTTGTATTATCTTGGGGGTGCCACAGGCATCCCCAAGCTTAGGCTCTTGCCACTCCTTGTTCCATAATCCATCAAAAGATTTCACCCAAAACTTGAAAACTTCACAACACAAAACTTAAAGTAGAAAACTCGTGAGCTCCGTTAGCGAAAGAAAACAAAAGACCACTTCAAGGTACTGCAATGAACTCATTCTTTATTTATATTGGTGTTAAACCTACTGTATTCCAACTTCTCTATGGATTATGAACTATTTTACTAGCCATAGATTCATCAAAATAAGCAAACAACACACGAAAAACAGAATCTGTCAAAAACAGAACAGTCTGTAGTAATCTGTAGCTAGAGCAAGATATGGAACACCAAAAATTCTAAAATAAATTTCTGGACGTGAGGAATTTATATATTAATCATCTGCAAAAAGAATTAACTAAATATCACTCTTCAAATAAAAATGACAGCAGTTCTCGTGAGTGCTAAAGTTTCTGTTTTTTACAGCAAGTTCAACAAGACTTTCCCCAAGTCTTCCCAATGGTTCTACTTGGCACAAACACTAATTAAACAAAAAAAAACACAACCAAAACAGAGGATAAATAATTTATTTATTACTAAGCAGGACCAAAAATCAAGGAATAAAAATAAAATTGGGTTGCCTCCCAACAAGCGCTATCGTTTAACGCCCCTAGCTAGGCATAAAAGCGAGGATAGATCTAAGTATTGCCATAATAGTAAGATAGATTATTAAAAATCATTTCATATTCTCTACGTTCGGCAGCAAGTTTTCTTTGAGGCAAGCAAAAGTAATCAAAAGGACTAAATTTAATGGGATAAAAGTCCCCAAGATCAACCTTGGGAGGTATAGGTTCCTCCTTTGGTCCTTCATAATGCACAACCAATTCATCATTATAAGCATTCTTTTGACAAAACTTTGTAGCCTATATTCAGGAGAATATCCTAGTTCATTATTTCGAATAGCCAAATCATCATTAAGTTCAGAAATTCTATCAACTAAAACATTGGTAGGAACCCTTTTTCTAAGATTTTCATTGAAAGCAACATAATCTAGAGATTGAAAACGCATTATTTCTTCTTGATCAAAGAGGATAGCCTCTATGGGAGGACGGAAAGCGTCCATCCTATAATGCGCAAAGATTTCTTTGGCTTCTTTTATTATGAATCTAAACTCATGAGCCAAAAAAATAGTAGCGGCACGCTTAACAGAAGAATGCTCAATATTAGAAAATTCCAGAAAGATTCCTTGTATGGAAGGATGCATGTGCATGAATTGTCTTTCAAGTTCAACTACAAGCATGACAATAGCGTCGGCAAAACTACTAGTTCTGTGAAGGATAGAACTACCCATAGAAGGTAAATGTAACACCCCAGATGTAATTTACCTTATATGTACTCCAACTCTTGCCGTTTTCCGGCGCTAAGTTATTTTATTTCCTCGGGTTAGGGTTTTTTTCTCCGTGTGTTGTTGCCTTTGTCATGCATCTCATATCATGTCATCATGTGCATTGCATTTGCATACGTGTTCGTCTCATGCATCCGAGCTTTTTCCCCGTTGCCCGTTTTGCATTCCGGCGCTCCTATCTCCTCCGGTGGTCCTTTCTACCTCTTTTCGTGTGTGGGGGTTAAACATTTCCGGATTGGACCGAGACTTGTCATGCGGCTTCGTTTACTACCGGTAGACCGCCTGTCAAGTTTCGTGCCATTTGGACTTCGTTTGATACTCCAACGGTTAACCGAGGGACCGAGAAGGCCTCGTGTGTGTTGCATCCCAACACCCTTCCAATTTGGTCCAAAACCCACCAAAACCCTCTCCATCATCTAGAGCGTTTGATCACGATCGCGTGGCCAAAAACCGCACCTCATTTGGAGTCTCCTAGCTCCTCCTATGTATAAATATAGACCCCCTTCGAAATTCCCGGGTCAAACCCTAACCCTCTCCCTCTCCTCGCGCGGCCGGATGAAATCTCGCCGGCCGGACACGTCCATTCCGCCGTTCGCCGCCACATGGCGCTTCCCTATTCGTCCGCCCGGTGCCCACTTCACCGCCGCCGCCAGGGCCCGCGGGGCCCATCGCCGGCCTGCCTCTGGGACGAACCGGGCCAGATCCCGCGCGCCGCCCGAGCCTCTTCCGCCGCCTTCCTCGCCGGCGAGCGCCGCCCGACGCCGCCACCGCCATCGCCGGAGGCCGCAACACCGCCGCCTCGTCGCCGGTCTCCAACGCCCCACCGCCTGCGATCCCGCGCCCCGCGCGCACGCTCCCCTCCTCCACCACGGCGCCCTCTCCGCCCAGCCACCGGCGCCCTCGCCGGGCCTTGCCGCCGCGACGCCATGCCCGCCGCCCTGCCGAGCTCCTCGGCGTTCCTCGTTCTGCGTGCCGTCTGATCCAGATCCGGGCTACAGTAAACCCTAGCGAGGGTTGACTTTCTCTCCGCTCCCCTTAAATTTTGGCATTTTTCATCGTGCTATAACTCGCTCTCCGTAGCTCCGTTTTGGGCGTGTAGCATATCAAAATGTTCGCCTCAGAGAGTACATCATTTCATCTCATTGCATCATTTTCATTTGAGCTCATCTTGATGCCCGAAATTCTGTTGGAAGAGAGCTATTTGAGATAATTGCCAGATCTGCTGCATCAAATAGCTATTTGTCATTTTTGCCATGATTAATGTGTGCATGATATGCCCCTGAGCTCTACATCTGTTTTGTTATATGCCATGCCATCTTTACAGAGGTGCTTACCATGTATTTTTGTGATATGTGTGGTGACTAGCACAAGCTTGCAAAGTAGTGCATTCGTTAATGCTGATTTCAGGGACTTAGAAATTGCTCTAAGTCCTTGATCTGTTTTTGTCAATATGCCATATGTTCATGTTGTTTCCTAGTGATCCGTGCCTCTTTTGAGGATGATTAGTACGGATGATTTGTTAATATTGTGGTGCTCTATCCATCCATGTCCTTGTTTGCAATTATGGAGCACCCTAGCTTGAGTCAGTCAAGCTCTACTTTTGCTATTTCGTGAATCCTGGCAGATTGTTGACTTGTTAGCGATTTTGCCGAGGATGTTGCTAGTGATCCGTGCATGCTATGTTGTTGTTCTTTCCATGTCTAGCTTCTATGGTATGTATTCTTGATGGGGGTGTGCTTAGTTTGTCATTCCATGCTCCGTAGTGAGTGCATCGAGCTCGTGAACATGCCTACTCATTAACAGATTTGCATGCTCGAGTTCTTCACTAAGTTTGTAATCTGATTATGTTTTGCCATGTTCACATGCTTGCAATTTTATTTTCTGATCCCTTTTGGCTCAAGGTCACTAAGGGACTTTTGTTAAGTGCTTTGAGTAGCTTAATGTCATGCCTTGATTTGCCATGTTAAGTTACTGTAGCATATAGTTTTCATGGTCCAAAGTGTGCTACCTGATGTTAAATTCCAGACTTGTGTAAATTTCACTAAGTCTGAAACCTGTTATCGTTTGCATTTTTTCCATGCTTGTTTGAACCTGTTAATGGATGAATTAGCCGTAGCTCAGTGTTCATCTTTTGTCAAGCATTATGAGTGGATCCCTGCCATGTATTTTCTTGTCATGTTTGAGTGCTGTAGCATAATTATCTTGATGCATTTATATGGCTACTTGCTGTTTATCACAGACCGGTGCCATATTTGTTTTGCTTGCCATTTCCAAACCGTGCATCCGATTCCGGTGATCTTTATATCGATTTCAACCGAAATCACCTCACCTTTCCAATGGCACTCTTGAATTTCCAAGTTGAGGCCAGGTTCAATCATTCCTTGTCAAATCTTGCATATGCATCACATATCGCATCCCGCATAGCATACCATGTTTGCATCATGTTGTTCGAGCATTTTCACGTGGTTGATTGTGTTCCTTTTGCTTGTTTGTCTTGTTTGGCTAGAGCCGGGAGACGAGTTCGCTAACGAGGAGCCCATTGAGTTTTCTTACGAGGATCAAGTCAACTCTGACAACTTTGCAGGCAAGATGATCATACCCTCGAAATCACTTCTATCTTTGCTTGCTAGATGCTCGCTCTTTTGCTATGCCTATGCTACGATGCCTACCACTTGCTTATCATGCCTCCCAAATTGCCATGTCAAACCTCTAACCCACCATGTCCTAGCAAACCGTTGATTGGCTATGTTACCGCTTTGCTCAGCCCCTCTTATAGCGTTGCTAGTTGAAGGTGGAGATTGGAGATCGTTTCTTGTTGGAACATTGTTTATTATTGGGATATCACTATATTATCTTGTTATCTTAATGCATCTATATACTTGGTAAAGGGTGGAAGGCTCAGCCTTTTGCCTAGTGTTTTGTTCCACTCTTGCCGCCCTAGTTTCCGTCATATCAGTGTTATGTTCCCGGATTTTGCGTTTCTTACGCGGTTGGGTGATAATGGGAACCCCTTGACAGTTCGCCTTGAATAAAACTCCTCCAGCAATGCCCAACCTTGGTTTTACCATTTGCCACCTAGCCTCTTTTTCCCTTGGGTTTTCGGAGCCCAAGGGTCATCTTTATTTAAAACCCCCCTGGGCCAGTGCTCCTCTGAGTGTTGGTCCGACTGAGCTGCCTGCGGGGCCACCTCGGGGAAACTTGAGGTTTGGTTTTACTCGTAGCTAGTCTCATCTAAGTGTGCCCTGAGAACGAGATATGTGCAGCTCCTATCGGGATTTGTCGGCACATTCGGGCGGTGTTGCTGGACTTGTTTTACCATTGTCGAAGTTGTCTTGTAGAACCGGGATGCCGAGTCTGATCGGAATGTCTCGGGAGAAGGTTTATCCTTCGTTGACCGTGAGAGCTTGTGATGGGCTAAGTTGGGACTCCCCTGCAGGGATTTGAACTTTCGAAAGCCGTGCCCGCGGTAATGGGCAGATGGGAATTTGTTAATGTCCGGTTGTAGATAACATGAACCTTAACTTAATTAAAATGAATCAACCACATGTGTTACCGTGATGGTCTCTTCTCGGCGGAGTCCGGGAAGCGAACACGGTATTGGAGTTATGTTTGCCGTAGGTTGTTCTTTAGTTCTTCGTTCGTGCTTTGCCTTCTCTTCTCGCTCTCTTTTGCGAACAGGTTAGCCACCATATATGCTAGTCGTTGGCTGCAGCTCCACATATTACCTTTAAAGGAAATATGCCCTAGAGACAATAATAAAGTTATTATTTATTTCCTTATAATCATGATAAATGTTTATTATTCATGCTAGAATTGTATTAACCGGAAACATAATACATGTGTGAATACATAGACAAACAAAGTGTCACTAGTATGCCTCTACTTGACTAGCTCGTTAATCAAAGATGGTTATGTTTCCTAACCATGAACAATGAGTTGTTATTTGATTAACGGGATCACATCATTGAGAGAATGATCTGATTGACATGACCCATTCCATTAGCTTAGCACCCGATCGTTTAGTATGTTACTATTGCTTTCTTCATGACTTATACATGTTCCTATAACTATGAGATTATGCAACTCCCGTTTACCGGAGGAACACTTTGGGTACTACCAAACGTCACAACGTAACTGGGTGATTATAAAGGAGTACTACAGGTGTCTCCAAAGGTATATGTTGGGTTGGCGTATTTCTAGATTAGGTTTTGTCACTCCGATTGTCGGAGAGGTATCTCTGGGCCCTCTCGGTAATGCACATCACTTAAGCCTGGCAAGAATTGCAACTAAATGAGTTAGTTGCGGGATGATGTATTATAGAACGAGTAAAGAGACTTGCCGGCAACGAGATTGAACTAGGTATTGGAATACCGACGATCAAATCTCGGGCAAGTAACATACCGATGACAAAGGGAACGACGTATGTTGTTATGTGGTCTGACCGATAAAGATCTTCGTAGAATATGTAGGAGCCAATATGGGCATCCAGGTCCCGCTATTGGTTATTGACTGGAGACATGTCTCGGTCATGTCTACATTGTTCTCGAACCCGTAGGGTCCGCACGCTTAAGGTTACGATGACAGTTATATTATGAGTTTATGCATTTTGATGTACCGAAGGTTGTTCGAAGTCCCAGATGTGATCACGGACATGACGAGGAGTCTCAAAATGGTCGAGACATAAAGATTGATATATTGGAAGCCTATGTTTGGATATCGGAAGTGTTCCGGGTGAAATCGGGATTTTACCGGAGTACCGGGAGGTTACCGGAACCCCCCGGGAGCTAAAATGGGCCATGATGGGCCTTAGTGGAAAAGTGAAGATGCAGCCCTACATGGGCCGCGCGCCCCTCCCCTCCCTTGGTCCGAATTGGACAAGGAGAGGGGGCCGGCCCCTCTCTCTCTTTTCCCCCCTCCACAAGTCCTATTCCAACTAGGATTGGGGGGGGGGGGAATCCTACTCCCAGAGGGAGTAGGACTCTCCTGGCGCACCCTATGTGGCCGGCCAGCCTCCCCCCTTTTGATCCTTTATATACTGAGGCAGAGGCACCCTAGAACACACAAGTTGATCCACGTGATCTATTCCTTAGCCGTGTGCGGCGCCCCCAGCCACCATAGTCCTCGATATTATTGTAGCGGTGCTTAGGCGAAGCCCTGCAGCAGTAGTATGTCAAGATCGTCACCACGCCGTCGTGCTGACGGAACTCTTCCCCGACACTTTGCTGGATCGGAGTCCGGGGATCGTCATCGAGCTGAACGTGTGCTAGAACTCGGAGGTGCCGTAGTTTCGGTGCTTGATCGGTCGGATCGTGAAGACGTACGACTACATCAACCAAACGCTTCCGTTGTCGATCTACTAGGTATGTAGATCATACTGCCCCTCCCATTGCTATGCATCACCATGATCTTGCGTGTGCGTAGGAATTTTTTTGAAATTACTACGTAACCCAACAGTGGCATCCGAGCCTAGGTTTTATATGTTGATGTTATATGCACGAGTAGAACACAAGTGAGTTGTGGGTGATATAAGTCATACTGCCTACCAGCATGTCATACTTTGGTTCGGCGGTATTGTTGGATGAAGCGGCCCAGACCGACATTACGTGTACGCTTACGCGAGACCGGTTCTCCCGACGTGCTTTGCACAGAGGTGGCTTGTGGGTGACAGTTTCTCCAACTTTAGTTGAACCAAGTGTGGCTGCACGCGGTCCTTGCGAAGGTTAAAACGGAGTCAAATTGACAAACTATCGTTGTGGTTTTGATGCGTAGGTGAGATTGGTTCTTACTTAAGCCCGTAGCAGCCACGTAAAACTTGCAACAACAAAGTAGAGGACGTCTAACTTGTTTTTGCAGGGCATGTTTTGATGTGATATGGTCAAGACATGATGATGAATTTTATTGTATGAGATGATCATGTTTTGTAACCGAATTATCGGCAACCGGCAGGAGCCATATGATTGTCACTTTATTGTATGCAATGCAATCGCGATGTAATGCTTTACTTTATCACTAAACGGTAGCGATAGTCGTGGAAGCACAAGCTTGGCGAGGTGACATCGATGCTACGATGGAGATCAAGGTGGCGCGCCGGTGACGATGGTGATCACGACAGTGCTTCGGAGATGGAGATCACAAGCACAAGATGATGATGGCCATATCATATCACTTATATTGATTGCATGTGATGTTTATCTTTTATGCATCTTATCTTGCTTTGATTGACGGTAGCATTATAAGATGATCTCTCACTAAATTATCAGGAAGTGTTCTCCCTGAGTATGCACCGTTGTGAAAGTTCTTCGTGCTGAGACACCACGTGATGATCGGGTGTGATAGGTTCTATGTTCAAATACAACGGGTGCAAAACAGTTGCACACGCGGAATACTTAGGTTATACTTGACGAGCCAAGCATATACAGATATGGCCTCGGAACACGGAGACCGAAAGGTCAAGCGTGAATCATATAGTAGATATGATCAACATAATGATGTTCACCAATGAAACTACTCCATCTCACGTGATGATCGGACATGGTTTAGTTGATTTGGATCACGTAATCACTTAGAGGATTAGAGGGATGTCTATCTAAGTGGGATTTCTTTAAGTAAATTAACTAAACTTAAATTTATCATGAAACTTAGTACCTGATTAGTATCTTGCTTGTTTATGTTTGATTGTAGATAGATGGCTCGTGCTGTTGTTCCATTGAATTTTAATGCGTTCCTTGAGAAAGCAAAGTTGAAAGATGATGGTAGCAATTACACGGACTGGGTCCATAACTTGAGGATTATCCTCATTGCTGCATAGAAGAATTATGTCCTGGAAGCACCGCTGGGTGCCAGGCCTGCTGCAGGAGCAACACCGGATGTTATGAACGTCTGGCAGAGCAAAGCTGATGACTACTCGATAGTTCAGTGTGCCATGCTTTACGGCTTAGAATCAGGACTTCAACGATGTTTTGAACGTCATGGAGCATATGAGATGTTCCAGGAGTTGAAGTTAATATTTCAAGCAAATGCCCGGATTGAGAGATATGAAGTCTCCAATAAGTTCTATAGCTGCAAGATGGAGGAGAACAGTTCTGTTAGTGAGCATATACTCAAAATGTCTGGGTATAATAATCACTTGATTCAATTGGGAGTTAATCTTCCAGATGATTGCGTCATTGACAGAATTCTCCAATCACTGCCACCAAGCTACAAGAGCTTCGTGATGAACTATAATATGCAAGGGATGAATAAGACTATTCCCGAGCTCTTCGCGATGCTGAAAGCTGCGGAGGTAGAAATCAAGAAGGAGCATCAAGTGTTGATGGTCAACAAGACCACTAGTTTCAAGAAAAAGGGCAAAGGGAAGAAGAAGGGGAACTTCAAAAAGAACGGCAAGCAAGTTGCTACTCAAGGGAAGAAACCCAAACCTGGACCTAAGCCTGAAACTGAGTGCTTCTATTGCAAGCAGACTGGTCACTGGAAGCGGAACTGCCCCAAGTATTTGGCGGATAAGAAGGATGGCAAGGTGAACAAAGGTATATGTGATATACATGTTATTGATGTGTACCTTACTAATGCTCGCAGTAGCACCTGGGTATTTGATACTGGTTCTGTTGCTAATATTTGCAACTCGAAACAGGGACTACGGATCAAGCGACGATTGGTTAAGGACGAGGTGACGATGCGCGTGGGAAACGGTTCCAAAGTCGATGTGATCGCAGTCGGCACGCTACCTCTACATCTACCTTAGGGATTAGTATTAGACCTAAATAATTGTTATTTGGTGCCAGCGTTAAGCATGAACATTATATCTGGATCTTGTTTGATGCGAGACAGTTATTCATTTAAATCAGAGAATAATGGTTGTTCTATTTATATGAGTAATATCTTTTATGGTCATGCACCCTTGAAGAGTGGTCTATTCTTGTTGAATCTCGATAGTAGTAACACACATATTCATAATGTTGAAGCCAAAAGATGCAGAGTTGATAATGATAGTGCAACTTATTTGTGGCACTGCCGTTTAGGTCATATCGGTGTAAAGCGCATGAAGAAACTCCATACTGATGGACTTTTGGAACCACTTGATTATGAATCACTTGGTACTTGCGAACCGTCCCTCATAGGCAAGATGACTAAAACACCGTTCTCCGGTACTATGGAGAGAGCAACAGATTTGTTGGAAATCATACATACAGATGTATGTGGTCCGATGAATATTGAGGCTCGTGGCGGATATCGTTATTTTCTCACCTTCACAGATGACTTAAGCAGATATGGGTATATCTACTTAATGAAACACAAGTCTGAAACATTTGAAAAGTTCAAAGAATTTCAGAGTGAAGTTGAGAATCATCGTAACAAGAAAATAAAGTTTCTACGATCTGATCGTGGAGGAGAATATTTGAGTTACGAGTTTGGTGTACATTTGAAAAATTGTGGAATAGTTTCGCAACTCACGCCACCCGGAACACCTCAGCGTAATGGTGTGTCCGAACGTCGTAATCGTACTTTACTGGACATGGTGCGATCTATGATGTCTCTTACTGATTTACCGCTATCGTTTTGGGGATACGCTCTAGAGACGGCCGCATTCACGTTAAATAGGGCACCATCAAAATACGTTAAAGACGACGCCTTATGAACTGTGGTTTGGCAAGAAACCAAAGTTGTCGTTTCTGAAAGTTTGGGGCTGCGATGCTTATGTGAAAAAGCTTCAACCTGATAAGCTCGAACCCAAATCGGAGAATTGTGTCTTCATAGGATATCCAAAGGAAACTATTGGATACACCTTCTATCACAGATCCGAAGGCAAGACTTTTGTTGCTAAGTTCGGAAACTTTCTGGAGAAGGAGTTTCTCTCGAAAGAAGTGAGTGGGAGGAAAGTAGAACTTGACGAGGTAACTGTACCTACTCCCTTATTGGAAAGTAGTACATCACAGAAAACTGTTTCTGCGACACCTACACCAGTTAGCGAGGAAGCTAATGATGATGATCATGAAACTTCAGAACAAGATACTACTGAACCTCGTAGATCAACCAGAGTAAGATCCGCGCCAGAGTGGTACGGTAATCCTGTTCTGGAAGTCATGCTACTAGATCATGATGAACCTATGAACTATGAAGAAGCGATGGTGAGCCCAGATTCCGCAAAGTGGCTTGAAGCCATGAAATCTGAGATGGGATCCATGTATGAGAAAAAAGTGTGGACTTTGGTTGACTTGCCCGATGATCGGCAAGCAATTGAGAATAAATGGATCTTCAAGAAGAAGACTGACGCTGACGGTAATATTACTGTCTACAAAGCTCGACTTGTCGCAAAAGGTTTTCGGCAAGTTCAAGGGATTGACTACGATGAGACCTTCTCACCCGTAGCGATGCTTAAGTCTGTCCGAATCATGTTAGCAATTGCCGCATTTTATGATTATGAAATTTGGCAGATGGATGTCAAAACTGCATTCCTGAATGGATTTCTGGAAGAAGAGTTGTATATGATGCAACCAGAAGGTTTTGTCGATCCAAAGGGAACTAACAAAGTGTGCAAGCTCCAGCGATCCATTTATGGACTGGTGCAAGCCTCTCGGAGTTGGAATAAACGCTTTGATAGTGTGATCAAAGCATTTGGTTTTATACATACTTTTGGAGAAGCCTGTATTTACAAGAAAGTGAGTGGGAGCTCTGTAGCATTTCTGATATTACATGTAGATGACATATTACTAATTGGAAATGATATAGAATTTCTGGATAGCATAAAGGGATACTTGAATAAGAGTTTTTCAATGAAAGACCTCGGTGAAGCTGCTTACATATTAGGCATTAAGATCTATAGAGATAGATCAAAACGCTTAATTGGACTTTCACAAACCACATACCTTGACAAAATTTTGAAAAAGTTCAAAATGGATCAAGCAAAGAAAGGGTCCTTGCCTGTGTTACAAGGTGTGAAGTTGAGTAAGACTCAATGCCCGACCACTGCAGAAGATAGAGAGAATATGAAAGATGTTCCCTACGCATCAGCCATAGGATCTATCATGTATGCAATGCTGTGTACCAGACCTGATGTGTGCCTTGCTATAAGTCTAGCAGGGAGGTACCAAAGTAATCCAGGAGTGGATCACTGGACAGCGGTCAAGAACATCCTGAAATACCTGAAAAAGGACTAAGGATATGCTTCTCGTATATGGAGGTGACAAAGAGCTCATCGTAAAAGGTTACGTTGATGCAAGCTTTGACACTAATCCGGATGATTCTAAATCGCAAACCAGATACGTGTTTACATTAAACGGTGGGGCTGTAAGTTGGTGCAGTTCTAAACAAAGCGTTGTAGCGGGATCTGTTGGGTTTCGTAGTAATTTCAAAAAATTTCCTACGCACACGCAAGATCATGTGATGCATAGCAACGAGAGGGGAGAGTGTTGTCTACGTACGCACGCAGACCGACTGCGGAAGCGTTGACGCAACGTAGAGGAAGTAGTCGTACGTCTTCACGATCCAACCGATCAAGCACTGAAACTACGGCACCTCCGAGTTCGAGCACACGTTCAGCTCGATGACGATCCCCGGACTCCGATCTAGCAAAGTGTCGGGGAAAAGTTCCGTCAGCACGACGGCGTGGTGACGATCTTGATGCACTACAGCAGCAGGGCTTCGCCTAAACTCCGCTACAGTATTATCGAGGAATATGGTGGCTGGGGGCACCGCACACGGCTAAGGAATAGATCACGTGGATCAACTTGTGTGTTTCTGGGGTGCCTCTGCCTCAGTATATAAAGGACCAAAGGGGGGGAGGCTGGTCGGCCACCTTGGGCGCGCCAGGAGAGTCCTACTCCCTCTGGGAGTAGGCTTCCCCCCCCCCCAATCCTAGTTGGAATAGGACTCCTTGAGGGGGGAAAGAGAGAGAGGGGCCCGGCCACCTCTCCTAGTCCTAATAGGACTAGGGGAAGGGGGGAGGTGCACAGCCACCTTGGGCTGCCCCTTTCTCCTTTCCACTAAAGCCCACTAAGGCCCATATAGCTCCCGGGGGGTTCCGGTAACCTCCCGGTACTCCGGTAAAATCCCGATTTCACCCAGAACACTTCCGATATCCAAACATAGGCTTCCAATATATCAATCTTTACGTCTCGACCATTTCGAGACTCCTCGTCATGTCCGTGATCACATCCGGGACTCCGAACAACCTTCGGTACATCAAAATGCATAAACTCATAATATAACTATCATCGTAACCTTAAGCGTGCGGACCCTACGGGTTCGAGAACAATGTAGACATGACCGAGACACTTCTCCGGTCAATAACCAATAGCGGGACCTGGATGCCCATATTGGCTCCTACATATTCTACGAAGATCTTTATCGGTCAGACCGCATAACAACATACGTTGTTCCCTTTGTCATCGGTATGTTACTTGCCCGAGATTCGATCGTCGATATCCCATACCTAGTTCAATCTCGTTGCCGGCAAGTCTCTTTACTCGTTCCGTAATACATCATCTCGCAACTAACTCATTAGTTGCAATGCTTGCAAGGCTTATGTGATGCGCATTACCGAGAGGGCCCAGAGATACCTCTTCGACAATCGGAGTGACAAAACCTAATCTCGAAATACGCCAACCCAACATGTACCTTTGGAGACACCTGTAGTACTCCTTTATAATCACCTAGTTACGTTGTGACGTTTGGTAGTACCCAAAGTGTTCCTATGGTAAACGGGAGTTGCATAATCTCATAGTTACAGGAACATGTATAAGTCATGAAGAAAGCAATAGCAACATACTAAACGATCGGGTGCTAAGCTAATGGAATGGGTCATGTCAATCAGATCATTCTCTTAATGATGTGATGCCATTAATCAAATAACAAATCATTGTTCATGGTTAGGAAACATAACCATCTTTGATTAACGAGCTAGTCAAGTAGAGGCATACTAGTGACACTTTGTTTGTCTATGTATTCACACATGTATTATGTTTCCGGTTAATACAATTCTAGCATGAATAATAAACATTTATCATGATTATAAGGAAATAAATAATAACTTTATTATTGCCTCTAGGGCATATTTCCTTCAGTCTCCCACTTGCACTAGAGTCAATAATCTAGTTCTCATCGCCATGTGATTTAACAGCAATAGTTCACATCACCATGTGATTAACACCCATAGTTCACATCGATATGTGATCAACACCCGAAGGGTTTTACTAGAGTCAGTAATCTAGTTCACATCCCTATGTGATTAACACCCAAAGAGTACTAAGGTGTGATCATGTTTTGCTTGTGAGATAATTTTAGTCAACGGGTCTGTCACATTCAGATCCGTAAGTATTTTGCAAATATTTATGTCAACAATGCTCTACACGGAGCTACTCTAGCTAATTGCTCCCACTTTCAATATGTATCTAGATCGAGACTTAGAGTCATCCAGATCTGTGTCAAAACTTGCATCGACGTAACCTTTTATGACAAACCTTTTTGTTCACCTCCATAATTGAGAAATATTTCCTTATTCCACTAAGGATAATTTTGACCGCTGTCCAGTGATCTACTCTTAGATCACTATTGTACTCCCTTGCTTAAAACAGTGTAGGGTATACAATAGATCTGGTACATAGCATGGCATACTTTATAGAACCTATGGCTGAGGCATAGGGAATGACTTTCATTCTCTTTCTATCTTCTGCCGTGGTCAGGCTTTGAGTCTTACTCAACTTCACACCTTGTAATACAGGCAAGAACTCTTTCTCTGACTGTTCCATTTTTGAACTACTTCAAAATTTTGTCAAGGTATGTACTTATTGAAAAAAACTTATCAAGCGTCTTGATCTATCTCTATAGATCTTGATGCTCAATATGTAAGCAGCTTTACCGAAGTCTTTCTTTGAAAAACTCCTTTCAAACACTCCTTTATGCTTTACAGAATAATTCTACATTATTTCCGATCAACAATATGTCATACACATATACTTATCAGAAATGCTGTAGTGCTCCCACTCACTTTCTTGTAAATACAGGCTTCGCCGCAAGTCTGTATAAAACTATATGCTTTGATCAACTTATCAAAACGTATATTCCAACTCCGAGATGCTTGCACCAGTCCATAGATGGATCACTGGAGCTTGCATATTTTTTTAGCACCTTTGGGATTGACAAAACCTTCTGGTTGTATCATATACAACTCTTCTTTAATAAATCCATTAAGGAATGCAGTTTTGTTTATCCATTTGCCAGATTTCATAAAATGCGGCAATTGCTAACATGATTCGGACAGACTTAAGCATAGATACGAGTGAGAAAATCTCATCGTACTCAATACCTTGAACTTGTCAAAAAACCTTTTGCGATAATTCTAGCTTTGTAGATAGTAACACTATTATCAGCATCCGTCTTCCTCTTGAAGATCCATTTATTTTCTATGGCTTCCCGATCATCGGGCAAGTCAACCAAAGTCTATACTTTGTTCTCATACATGGATCCCATCTCAGATTTCATGGCCTCAAGCCATTTTGCGGAATCTGGGCTCATCATCGCTTCCTCATAGTTCGCAAGTTCGTCATGGTCTAGTAACATGACTTCCAGAACAGGATTACCGTACCACTCTGGTGCGGATCTCACTCTGGTTTACCTGCGAGATTCGGTAGTAACTTGATCTGAAGTTACATGATCATCATCATTAGCTTCCTCACTAATTGGTGTAGTAGTCACAGGAACAGATTTCTGTGATGAACTACTTTCCAATAAGGGAGAAGGTACAATTACCTTATCAAGTTTTTACTTTCCTCCCACTCACTTCTTTCGAGAGAAACTCCTTCTCTAGAAAGTTTCCGAATTTAGCAACAAAAGTCTTGCCTTCGGATCTGTGATAGAAGGTGTATCCAATAGTTTCCTTTGGATATCCTATGAAGATTTACTTCTCCGATTTGGGTTCGAGCTTATCATGTTGAAACTTTTTCACATAAGCATCGCAGTCCCAAACTTTAAGAAACGACAACTTTGGTTTCTTGCCAAACCACAGTTCAGATTGTGTCGTCTCAACGGACTTAGATGGTGCCCTATTTAATGTGAATGCAACTGTCTCTAATGCATAACCCCAAAACGATAGTGGTAGATCAGTAAGAGACATCATAGATCGCACCATATCTAATAAAGTACGGTTATGACGTTCGAACACACCATTACATTGTGGTGTTCCAGGTGGTGTGAGTAGTGAAACTATTTCACATTGTTTTTTTTAATTGAAGGCCAAACTCGTAACTCAAATACTCTTCTCTACGATCAGATCGTAGAAATTTTATTTTCTTGTTACGATGATTTTTCACTTCACTCTGAAATTCTTTGAACTTTTCAAATGTTTCAGACTTATGTTTCATCAAGTAGATATACTCATATCTGCTCAAATCATCTGTGAAGATCAGAAAATAATGATACTTGTCGCGAGCCTCAATATTCATCGGACCACATACATCAGTATGTATGATTTCCATCAAATCTGTTGCTCGCTCCATTGTTCCGTAGAACAGAGTCTTAGTCATCTTGCCCATGAGGCATGGTTCGCACGCATCAACTGATTCATAATCAAGTGATCCCAAAAGCCCATCAGCATGGAGTTTCTTCATGCGCTTCACACCAATATGACCTAAACGGTAATGCCACAAATAAGTTGCACTATCATTATTATCTTTGCATCTCTTGGTTTCAATATTATGATTATGTGTATCACTACGATCAAGATCCAACGAACTATTTTCATTGGGTGTGTAACCATATAAGGTTTTATTCATGTAAACAGAACAACAATTTATTCTCTTACTTAAATGAATAACCGTATTACAATAAACATGATCAAATCATATTCATGCTCAACGCAAACACCAAATAACACTTATTCAGGTTCAACACTAATCCCAAAAGTATAGGGAGTGTGCGATGATGATCATATCAATCTTGGAACTACTTCCAACACACATCGTCACTTCACCCTTAAGTAGTCTCTGTTTATTCTGCAACTCCTGTTTCGAGTTACTAATCTTAGCAACTGAACTAGTATCAAATACTAAGGGGTTGCTATAAACACTAGTAAAGTACACATCAATAACGTGTATATCAAATATACTTATGTTCACTTTGCCATCCTTCTTATCCGCCAATCACTTGGGGTAGTTCCGCTTCCAGTGACCAGTCCTTTTGCAGTAGAAGCACTTAGTCTTAGGCTTAGGACCAGACTTGGGCTTCTTCACTTAAGCAGCAACTTGCTTGCCGTTCTTCTTGAAGTTCCCCTTCTTCCCTTTGCCCTTTTCTTGAAACTAGTGATCTTGTCAACCATTAACACTTGATGCTCTTTCTTGATTTCTACCTTCATCGATTTCATCATCATGAAAAGCTCGGGATTCATTTTCGTCATCCCTTGCATACTATAGTTCATCACGAAGTTCTACTAACTTGGTGATGGTGACTAGAGAATTCTGTCAATCACTATCTTATCTGGAAGATTAACTCCCAATTGATTCAAGCGATTGTAGTACCCAGACAATCTGAGCACATGCTCACTAGTTGAGCGATTCTCCTCCATCTTTTAGCTATAGAACTTGTTGGAGACTTCATATCTCTCAACTCGGGTATTTGCTTGAAATATTAACTTCAACTCCTGGAACATCTCATATGGTCCATGACGTTCAAAACGTCTTTGAAGTCCCGATTCTAAGCCGTTAAGCATGGTGTACTTAAACTATCAAGTAGTCATCATATTGAGCTAGCCAAACATTCATAACGTCTGCATCTGCTCCTGCAATAGGTCTGTCACCTAGCGGTGCATCAAGGACATAATTCTTCTGTGCAGCAATGAGGATAAACCTCAGATCACGGATCCAATCCGCATTATTGCTACTAACATCTTTCAACACAATTTTCTCTAGGAACATATCAAAATAAACATATGAAAGCAACAACGCGAGCTATTGATCTACAACATAGATATGCAAATACTACCAGGACTAAGTTCATGATAAATTAAGTTCAATTAATCATATTACTTAAGAACTCCCACTTAGATAGACATCCCTCTAATCCTCTAAGTGATCACGTGATCCAAATCAACTAAACCATAACCGATCATCACGTGAGATGGAGTAGTTTTAGTGGTGAACATCATTATGTTGATCATATCTACTATATGATTCACGCTCGACCTTTCGGTCTCCGTGTTCCGAGGCCATATCTGCATATGCTAGGCTCGTCAAGTATAACCTGAGTATTCTGCGTGTGCAAAACTGGCTTGCACCCGTTGTAGATGGACGTAGAGCTTATCACACCCGATCATCACGTGGTGTCTGGGCACAATGAACTTTGGCAAGTGTGCATACTCAGGGAGAACACTTCTTGATAATTTAGTGAGAGATCATCTTATAATGCTACCATCAATCAAAGCAAGATAAGATGCATAAAAGATAAACATCACATGCAATCAATATAAGTGATATGATATGGCCATCATCATCTTGTGCTTGTGATCTCCATCTCCGAAGCACCGTCATGATCACCATCGTCACCGGCGCGACACCTTGATCTCCATCGTAGCATCGTTGTCGTCTCGCCAATCTTATGCTTCCACGACTATCGCTACCGCTTAGTGATAAAGTAAAGCATTACATCGCGATTGCATTGCATACAATAAAGCGACAACCATATGGCTCCTGCCAGTTGCCGATAACTCGGTTACAAAACATGATCATCTCATACAATAAAATTTAGCATCATGCTTGACCATATCACATCACAACATGCCCTGCAAAAACAAGTTAGACGTCCTCTACTTTGTTGTTGCAAGTTTTACGTGGCTGCTACGGGCTTAAGCAAGAACCAATCTTCACCTACGCATCAAAACCACAACGATAGTTTGTCAAATAGACTCCGTTTTAACCTTCGCAAGGACCGGGCGTAGTCATACTTGGTTCAACTAAAGTTGGAGAGACAGTCGCCCGCAAGCCACCTGTGTGCAAAGCACGTCGGGGGAACCGGTCTCGCGTAAGCGTACGCGTAATGTTGGTCTGGGTCGTCTCGTCCAACAATGCCGCTGAACCAAAGTATGACATGCTGGTAGGCAGTATGACTTATATCGCCCACAACTCACTTGTGTTCTACTCGTGCATATAACATCAACATAAATAACCTAGGCTCGGATGCCACTGTTGGGTTTCGTAGTAATTTCAAAAAATTTCCTACGCACACGCAAGATCATGTGATGCATAGCAACAAGAGGGGAGAGTGTTGTCAACGTACCCACGCAGACCGACTGCGGAAGCGTTGACGCAACATAGAGGAAGTAGTCATACGTCTTCACGATCCAACCGATCAAGCACCGAAACTACGGCACCTCCGAGTTCGAGCACACGTTCAGCTCGATGACGATCCCGGGACTCCGATCCAGCAAAGTGTCGGGGAAAAGTTCCGTCAGCACGACGGTGTGGTGACGATCTTGATGCACTACAGCAGCAGGGCTTCGCCTAAACTCCGCTACAGTATTATCGAGGAATATGGTGGCTGGGGGCACCGCACACGGCTAAGGAATAGATCACGTGGATCAACTTGTGTGTTTCTGGGGTGCCTCTGCCTCAGTATATAAAGGACCAAAGGGGGGAGGCTGGCCGGCCACCTTGGGGGCGCCAGGAGAGTCCTACTCCCTCTGGGAGTAGGATCCCCCCCCCAATCCTAGTTGGATTAGGACTCCTTGAGGGGGGAAAGAGAGAGAGGGGGCCGGCCACCTCTCCTAGTCCTAATAGGACTAGGGGAAGGGGGGAGGCACACAGCCACCTTGGGCTGCCCCTTTCTCCTTTCCACTAAAGCCCACTAAGGCCCATATAGCTCCCGGGGGGTTCCGATAACCTCCCGGTACTCCGGTAAAATCCCGATTTCACCCGGAACACTTCCGATATCCAAACATAGGCTTCCAATATATCAATGTTTACGTCTCGACCATTTCGAGACTCCTCGTCATGTCCGTGATCACATCCGGGACTCCGAACAACCTTCGGTACATCAAAATGCATAAACTCATAATATAACTGTCATCGTAACCTTAAGCGTGCGGACCCTACGGGTTCGAGAACAATGTAGACATGACCGAGACACGTCTCCGGTCAATAACCAATAGCGGGACCCGGATGCCCATATTGGCTCCTACATATTCTACGAAGATCTTTATTGGTCAGACCGCATAACAACATACGTTGTTCCCTTTGTCATCGGTATGTTACTTGCCCGAGATTCGATCGTCGGTATCCCATACCTAGTTCAATCTCATTGCCGAAAAGTCTCTTTACTCGTTCCGTAATACATCATCTCGCGACTAACTCATTAGTTGCAATGCTTATGTGATGTGCATTACCGAGAGGGCCCAGAGATACCTCTCGGACAATCGGAGTGACAAAACCTAATCTCGAATACGCCAACCCAACATGTACCTTTGGAGACACCTGTAGTACTCCTTTATAATCACCCAGTTACGTTGTGACGTTTGGTAGTACCCAAAGTGTTCCTCTGGTAAACGGGAGTTGCATAATCTCATAGTTACAGGAACATGTATAAGTCATGAAGAAAGCAATAGCAACATACTAAACGATCGGGTGCTAAGCTAATGGAATGGGTCATGTCAATCAGATCATTCTCTTAATGATGTGATGCCGTTAATCAAATAACAACTCATTGTTCATGGTTAGGAAACATAACCATCTTTGATTAACGAGCTAGTCAAGTAGAGGCATACTAGTGACACTTTGTTTGTCTATGTATTCACACATGTATTATGTTTCCGGTTAATACAATTCTAGCATGAATAATAAACATTTATCATGATTATAAGGAAATAAATAATAACTTTATTATTGCCTCTAGGGCATATTTCCTTCAGGATCTACATGTGAAGCGGAGTACATAGCTGCTTCGGAAGCAGCAAATGAAGGAGTATGGATGAAGGAGGTCATATCCGATCTAGGTGTCATACCTAGTGCATCGGGTCCAATGAAAATCTTTTGTGACAATACTGGTGCAATTGCCTTGGCAAAGGAATCCAGATTTCACAAGAGAACCAAGAACATCAAGAGACGCTTCAATTCCATCCAGGATCTAGTCCAGGTGGGAGACATAGAGATTTGCAAGATACATACGGATCTGAATGTTGCAGACCCGTTGACTAAGCCTCTTCCAGGAGCAAAACATGATCAGCACCAAGACTCCATGGGTGTTAGAATCATTACTGTGTAATCTAGATTATTGACTCTAGTGCAAGTGGGAGACTGAAGGAAATATGCCCTAGAGGCAATAATAAAGTTATTATTTATTTCCTTATAATCATGATAAATGTTTATTATTCATGCTAGAATTGTATTAACCGGAAACATAATACATGTGTGAATACATAGACAAACAAAGTGTCACTAGTATGCCTCTACTTGACTAGCTCGTTAATCAAAGATGGTTATGTTTCCTAACAATGAACAATGAGTTGTTATTTGATTAACAGGATCACATCATTGAGAGAATGATCTGATTGACATGACCCATTCCATTAGCTTAGCACCCGATTGTTTAGTATGTTGCTATTGCTTTCTTCATGACTTATACATGTTCCTATAACTATGAGATTATGCAACTCCCGTTTACCGGAGGAACACTTTGGGTACTACCAAACGTCGCAATGTAACTGGGTGATTATAAAGGAGTACTACAGGTGTCTCCAAAGGTACATGTTGGGTTGGCGTATTTCGAGATTAGGTTTTGTCACTCTGATTGTCGAAGAGGTATCTCTGGGCCCTCTCGGTAATGCACATCACTTAAGCCTTGCAAGCATTGCAACTAAATGAGTTAGTTGCGGGATGATGTATTACAGAACGAGTAAAGAGACTTGCCGACAACGAGATTGAACTTGGTATTGGAATACCGACGATCGAATCTCGGGCAAGTAACATACCGATGACAAAGGGAACGACGTATGTTGTTATGCGGTCTGACCGATAAAGATCTTCATAGAATATGTAGGAGCCAATATGGGCATCCAGGTCCCGCTATTGGTTATTGACTGGAGACATGTCTCGGTCATGTCTACATTGTTCTCGAACCCGTAGGGTCCGCAAGGTTAAGGTTACGATGACAGTTATATTATGAGTTTATAAATTTTGATGTACCGAAGGTTGTTCGGAGTCCCAGATGTGATCACGGACATGACGAGGAGTCTCGAAATGGTCGAGACATAAAGATTGATATATTGGAAGCCTATGTTTGGATATCGGAAGTGTTCCGGGTGAAATCGGGATTGTACCGGAGTACCGGGAGGTTACCGGACCCCCCCCCCCCCGGGAGCTAAAATGGGCCATGATGGGCCTTAGTGGAAAAGAGAAGAGGCAGCCCTACATGGGCCACGCGCCCCTCCCCTCCCTTGGTCCGAATTGGACAAGGAGAGGGGGCCGGCCTCTCTCTCTCTTTTCCCCCCTCCACAAGTCCTATTCCAACTAGGATTGGGGGGGGGGGATCCTACTCCCAGAGGGCGTAGGACTCTCCTGGCGCGCCCTATGTGGCCGGCCAGCCTCCCCCCTTTTGATCCTTTATATACTGAGGCAGAGGCACCCTAGAACACACAAGTTGATCCACGTGATCTATTCCTTAGCCGTGTGCGGCGCCCCCAGCCACCATAGTCCTCGATATTATTGTAGCGGTGCTTAGGCGAAGCCCTGCAGCAGTAGTACGTCAAGATCGTCACCACGCCGTCATGCTGACGGAACTCTTCCCCAACACTTTGCTGGATCGGAGTCCGGGGATCGTCATCGAGCTGAACGTGTGCTAGAACTCGGAGGTTCCGTAGTTTCGGTGCTTGATCGGTCGGATCGTGAAGACGTACGACTACATCAACCAAACACTTCCGTTGTCGATCTACTAGGTATGTAGATCATACTCCCCCTCTCGTTGCTATGCATCACCATGATCTTGCGTGTGCGTAGGAATTTTTTTGAAATTACTACGTAACCCAACAACCTTGCCTTACCTATAAGCTTAAATAGTCTTGATCGCGAGGGTGCGAGATTGCTGAGTCCACGTGACTCACAGATTACTTCCAAACCAGATGTAGGGACCGATGATACCGTTCCAGATGATGTGCTTGAGCTCAAGTGGGATTTCGATGAAGACTCACGCCGTTACTATGTGTCTTTCCCTGATGATCAGTAGAGGTGCCCAGTTGGGGCGATTGGGACCGTGTCGTATGTTGGGGTTGATCTTTTGTTTTGGTACCGTAGTCGGACCATGAGTGTATTGGATGATTGTAATGTTATTTATGTATTTGTGTGACGTGGCGAGTGTAAGCCAACTATGTACCTTTTTCCCCTATTATCTATTTAGATGGGTTGTTGTGAAGATTACCTTACTTGCGACATTGCTTTCAATGCGGTTGTGCCTCTAAGTCGTGCTTCGACACGTAGGAGATATAGCCGCATCGAGGGCATTACAAGTTGGTAATCAGAGCCATCCCCGACCTTAGGAGCCCCCTGCTTGATCGAATTAGCTGGCGTTGTTGAGTCTAGAAAAATGTTTTGAGTCATTTAGGAATTATATATTGGAGAGTTAGGAATTCTTTTTACTCCCCAGTCCCTTCATCGCTCTGGTAAGGCATCTTGACATAGAGTTTTGACTCTTCTCTTCTCAAATTTCACTAAATTTTTTTAGGATCACGCGGGTATCCTGGAATCGTTCCGATCGATTTGTGACGAGAACATTGTTCTTGGTGCCTTCTGTCATTTAGGGGTTGTGGCAGTGTCCCGGGGAGTTGAGCTCCGAGGTGTTGTCGTCACAATTTTATCGTTGCAGTTCTGGAATACCTGAGTTTAGTTTCGCCGACATCGAAAATCTCTTTTATGCAGTTGTTGGTGAGATAACCTCGACGCCACCCATTACTGGGGCGGGAGTTCAGGTGTATTGCCATAACTCGTATAACGGAGGCTTTTCGAAGGTTGAGGTAGACGATTTCCGAAGTTTTTCTCGGTTATGTGTTGAAGGATGGATACAGCTGGATGTAGGATTTGCTAGATTTGGGTGAGATATTATGCTTCCCCTGTATCCCCAACACCTGATTGCATAACCGGAAAGGTTCGGGAGTTTCATAGGTGGGAATTCTTGTAGCTCTAGCTCTTCTTCCACGGATATTTGGTTTGAGATTGGGTGATCCTCACCGAGTATTCGTTCTTGCTCCATACCTTGTTGTTGTTTTTCTTCTACTTCAATTCTAAGTGGCTTCTCAATTTATGGATATGTGACCATTTCAATTGAAATGCATTCGTTATTTTGTTCGGATGTGAAGACTATATGTTGCAATTTCAACCCGTTTGATTCAGCTTCAATATTTATCTATCAATATGCTAATGGATGTCAACCTCTCCAAGATGGCTCCTCCAACGCGCACGACTCCGAATCCTGATCCGCCACCACCACCTCCACCTCCGGAGGTATGGCAAGCTGTGATTGCCGCTACCAATGCAAACACGCAGCTGATCATGCAACTTCTTAAAGAGCGCAACCAAGGGAACCAAGGCAACAATCAGAATCACTTTGCTACACTCAACCAGTTCCTTGCTAACTAGCCAAAGACCATCAGCAATTGCATTGAGGCAACTGACACTGATGATTGGCTCGTGGACTTATGCAAGCATTTCGAGTGCAGTAACGTCAGGCCTGAGGACTTTGTCAAGTTCGCTTCCTTCCAACTCAAATACCAAGCTGCAGAATGGTTTCAGCAGTACAAAGATTCCAGAGGAGGCCGTGTGATTACCTGGGATGAATTCCGTCAAGACTTCAAAGCTCATCATATTCCTCAGAGCATGGTTGAAAGCAAGCGTGAGGAATTCCGCAACCTGAAGCAAGGCTCTATGTCTGTCTATGAGTACAACAAGATGTTTCAGAAGCTCGCCCGCTTTGCTAAGCAGGACGTCCCTGACGAGAAGAGCATGATATACCAGTTCAGGGGTGGTCCCAGAGAAGGAATCCAGCTAGCTCTTGTCCTTTTTGAGCCCATGAGGTATGATGAGTTTTACAACATGGCTTTGAAGCAAGAGTCTGCTCAACTGAAGTGCGATGCTTCCAAGAAGCGAGTCAGAGATGCTACTCCTTCTTCCTCAACTCAAGTGGCTAAGCAGCAGAAGTATTGGCTTCCTCCTCCTTCGTTCCGTCAGCCTTATCAGCAGAAGAGCAGAGGTGGTAGTGGATCTTCCCACCCACCCAACCCTGGCTTTCAGAACAAGACTTCGTCTCAAGCTCCAAGATCGAGTGCTCCGTATCACCGTTCGCTTTCAGAGGTCACGTGCAACAAGTGCCAACAGAAGGGTCACTATGCCAACAAATGCTTCAATCAGAGGCGTCTCCCTCCTCCTCCTCCTGTGAGATCGGCAAGTACAGCTGTGGTCAAGCATAACCCCAAGCACGCCAAGGTCAACTTTCTGAATGCAGCTCAGGCAAAGGACTCGTCAGATGTCATCATGGGTAACCTTCCTGTTAACGATATTCCAGCTAAAGTACTTTTTGACTCTGGTGCATCGCATTCCTTCATGTCATTCCCATTTGCATCGGAGAACAATTTTAGTACTAAGGCGTTACCTAGAGCTTTGCAAGTTGTCTCTCCAGCTAAGCGTCTGAGTTCTAGCATGATGGTTCTGGATATTTCTATCATGATGGGTGATTTCAAGTTTCTGGCTTCTCCAATGGTCCTTGGTAACTCGGATATTGATCTTATTCTTGGAATGGACTAGCTTTCTAAGCACAAGGCTCAGATTGATTGTGCTGCCAGGCAAATTCAATTGACTTATTCGGCTGAGGATGTAATTGTCTTTGCCGCTCGGGATAATACCATCCGTCTATTTTCTCTCAATGAGAAGGGTGAACTGGATGCCATCTCTCAAATTCCAGTCGTTTGCGAATATCAAGACGTCTTTCCAGAAGAGCTTCCAGGAATGCCTCCGCACCGGCCTGTTGAATTCGTCATCGATCTTGAGCCTGGCACGGAACCTGTTTGCAAACATCCTTACAAGCTTGGACCTGAAAAGTTGAAGGAGCTGAAGAAGAAACTCGATATTCAAGAGCAAATGGGTCTTATCCGACCTAGTTCTTCTCCGTGGGGTTGTGAAGAAGAAGGATGGAACGGAAAGACTTTGTGTTGACTACCGTCCATTGAACAAGAAGACTATCAAGAACAAGTACCCACTTCCCAACATCAACGAGCTGTTCGAACAACTCAAAGGTGCTCAAGTATTCTCCAAGCTTGATCTCCATATGGGCTATCACCAGATTCGAATCCCTGAGCAAGATATTCCCAAGACGGCTTTCAAAACAAGCTATGGTTCATATGAATACACTGTCATGTCTTTTGACCTCGTCAACGCTCCTCCGACTTTCTCTCGCATGATGAACTTCATCTTCAATGCCTACACAAATGACTTCGTTTTGGTCTATCTTGATGAAATTCTGGTCTTTTTGAAGAACAAGGAAGATCATGCCAAGCACTTGCGTTTGGTGCTCGATAAGCTCAGGGAACATTAGTTCTACGCCAAGTTCTCAAAGTGTGAGTTTTGGCTCGATGAGGTTCTTTATCTTGGGCATATCATCTCTGCCAAGGGCACAGCGGTGAATCCTGAGAAGGTGTCTGCAATTGTGAATTGGGAACCACCTCAGAACATGAAGCAACTCCGCAGCTTCCTTGGTCTCGCAAGCTACTGTCGAAGGTTCGTTGAGAACTTTTCAAAGATCGTGAAGCCTCTTTCAAACCTTCTCGAGAAGCACGACAAGTACGTTTGGTCTCCGGAATGTGACATCGCTTTCAACACTTTGAAAGAGAAATTGGTCACTGCTCCAGTTCTGACTCCTCCTGGTGAATCCAAACCATTCGAGGTCTTCTGCGATGCCTCTCTCCAAGGTCTTGGTGCAGTGTTGATGCAAGAGAAGAAAGTTGTGGCTTATACCTCTCGCCAGTTGAAGCCCAATGAGAAGAACTACCCCACTCATGACCTCGAGTTGGCGGCAGTTGTGCATGCTCTTTTGACTTGGAGACATCTCTTATTGGGGAGAAAAGTGGACATCTTCACTGACCACAAGAGTCTCAATTACATCTTCACTCAGCCTAATCTCAACCTCAGGCAGACTCGTTGGGTCGAAATGATTCAAGAGTATAATCCGAGTACCGAGTATACTCCAGGCAAGGCCAATGTGATTGCTGACGCTTTGAGCAGGAAGGCTTACTGCAACAGTCTGATTATCAAGCCTTACCAACCCGAGCTTTGTGAAGCTTTCCGCAAACTCAATCTGCAAGTTGTTCCTCAAGGTTTCCTCGCCAACCTTCAAGTCTATCCTACTTTGGAAGATCAGATTCGCGAGGCTCAACTTCTTGATGCTACGGTGAAGAAGGTGAAGATTGGGATTGCCAAGAGTCAACCCAAGTACAAGTGCTATCGCCTTGATGACAAGGATACTCTCTTCTTCGAGGATCATATTGTTGTGCCCAAAGGTGACCTTCATAAAGTTATTATGAACGAGGCTCACAATTCACTCCTCTCCATCCACCCTGGGAGTACGAAGATGTATCAGGACCTCAAGCAGGCTTATTGGTGGACTCGAATGAAGCGCGAGATTGCTAAATTCGTGAATGAATGTGATGTCTGCAGAAGAGTGAAGGCAGAACACCAAAGACCAGCTGGTCTCCTCCAACCTCTTGCCATTCCAGAATGGAAGTTTGACCACATTGAGATGGACTTCGTGACTGGGTTTCCAAAGACCAAGCGTGGCAATGATGCTATATTTGTTGTCATCGACAAACTCACTAAAGTGGCTCACTTTCTGCCTATCAAAGAGTATCTCTGCAGCTCAATTGGCGGAGCTCTATACCTCTCGGATTGTCTCTCTGCACGGCATTCCACAGTTGATCTCTTCATACCGTGGCAGCATCTTTACCTCCAAGTTTTGGGATTCTTTTCAGAAGGCCATGGGCACCAACATCCGCTTCAGCACAGCTTTCCATCCTCAAACTAGCGGTCAAGTCGAGCGTGTCAATCAGATTCTTGAAGATATGCTCAGGGCTTGCGTTATCTCTTTCGGTATGAAGTGGGAAGATTGTCTTCCATATGCCGAATTCTCCTACAACAACAGTTTTCAAGCAAGTTCGGGCAAGGCCCCATTCGAAATTCTGTATGGCAGGAAGTGCCGTACTCCTCTTAACTGGTTAGAGACCGATGAACGTCAACTTCTTGGAAATGACTTGATCATAGAGGCAGAGGAAATGTGCAAAGTCATTCGTGATAACCTCAAAGCAGCGCAATCGCGTCAGAAGAGATACTATGATAGTAAGCATCGTGATTTGGCTTTCGAGATCGGAGACCATGTTTACCTCCGCGTCTCTCCAATGAAAGGTACTCGTCGCTTAGGTATCAAAGGGAAGCTTGCCCCTAGATACGTGGGTCCTTTCAAGATCGTCAGCAAGAGAGGCGATCTCGCCTATCAACTCGAGCTTCCTTCAAACTTTGCAAATGTGCACGACGTGTTCCATGTCTCTCAGCTCCGCAAGTGCTTCAAGACTCCTAACCGCACCGTCAACTTCGAAGACATTGATCTCCAAGAAGACATTTCTTATCGTGAGCACCCCGTGGCTATTCTTGAAGAGACTGAACGCAAGACTCGCAATAAGTCAATCAAATTCCTCAAAGTCAAGTGGTCACACCATTCCGACCGTGAAGCCACCTGGGAACGCGAGGATCACCTCTGTTCTGAGTACCCAGCATTCTTCCAGTCCTAGATCTCAGGACGAGATCCTTTCGTAGTGGTGGAGTGTTGTAACACCCCGGATGTAATTTACCTTATATGTACTCCAACTCTTGCCGTTTTCCGGCGCTAAGTTATTTTATTTCCTCAGGTTCGGGTTTTTGTCTCCGTGTGTTGTTGCCTTTGTCATGCATCTCATATCATGTCATCATGTGCATTGCATTTGCATACGTGTTCGTCTCATGCATCCGAGCTTTTTCCCCGTTGTCCGTTTTGCATTCCGGGCGCTCCTATCTCCTCCGGTGGTCCTTTCTACCTCTTTTCGTGTGTGGGGGTTAAACATTTCCGGATTGGACCGAGACGTGTCATGTGGCCTTGGTTTACTACCGGTAGACCGCCTATCAAGTTTCATGCCATTTGGACTTCGTTTGATACTCCAACGGTTAACCGAGGGACCGAGAAGGCCTCGTGTGTGTTGCAGCCCAACACCCTTCCAATTTGTCCCAAAACCCACCAAAACCCTCTCCATCATCTAGAGCATTCGATCACGATCGCGTGGCCGAAAACCGCACCTCATTTGGAGTCTCCTAACTCCTCCTATGTATAAATATAGACCCCCCTCCGAAATTCCCGGGTCAAACCCTAACCCTCTCCCTCTCCTCGCGCGGCCGGACGAAATCTCGCCGGCCGGACACGTCCATTCCGCCGTCCGCCGCCACATGGCGCTTCCCTATTCGTCCGCCTGGTGCCCACTTCGCCGCCGCCGCCAGGGCCCGCGGGGCCCATCGCCGACCCGCCTCTGGGACGAACCGGGCTAGATCCCGCGCGCCGCCCGAGCCTATTCCGCCGCCTTCCTTGCCGGCGAGCGCGCCCGGCGCCGCCACCGCCATCGCCGGAGGCCGCAACACCGCCACCTCATCGCGATCTCAACGCCCTGCCGCCTGCGAGCCCGCGCCCCGCGCGCACGCTCCCCTCCTCCACCGCGGCGCCCTCTCCGCCCGGCCACCGGCGCCCTCGCCGGGCCTCGCCACCGCAACGCCATGCCCGCCGCCCTGCCGAGCTCCCCGACGTTCCTCGTTCTGCATGCCATCCGATCCAGATCCGGGCTACAATAAACCCTAGCGAGGGTTGACTTTCTCTCTGCTCCCCTTAAATTTTGGCATTTTTCATCGTGCTATAACTCTCTCTCTGTAGCTCTATTTTGGGCGTGTAGCATATCAAAATATTCGTATCAGAGAGTACATCATTTCATCTCATTGCATCATTTTCATTTGAGCTCATCTTGATGCCCGAAATGCTGTTGGAAGAGAGCTATTTGAGATAATTGTCAGATCTGCTGCATCAAATAGCTATTTGTCATTTTTGCCATGATTAATGTGTGCATGATATGCCCCTGAGCTCTACATGTGTTTTGTTATATGCCATGCTATGTTTACAGAGGTGCTTACCATGTATTTTTGTGATATGTTTGGTGACTAGCACAAGCTTGCAAATTAGTGCATTCGTTAATGCTGATTTCAGGGACTTAGAAATTGCTCTAAGTCCTTGATCTATTTTTGTCAATATGCCATATGTTCATATTGTTTCCTAGTGATCCGTGCCTCTTTTGAGGATGATTAATAAGGATGATTTGTTAATATTGTGGTGCTCTATCCATCCCTGTACTTGTTTGCAATTATGGAGCACCCTAGCTTGAGTCAATCGAGCTCTAATTTTGCTATTTCGTGAATCCTGGCAGATTGTTGACTTATTAGTGATTTTGCCGAGGATGTTGCTAGTGATCCGTGCGTGCTATGTTGTTGTTCTTGCCATGTCTAGCTTCTATGATAGGTATTCTTGATGGGGGTGTGCTTATTTTGTCATTCCATGCTCCGTAGTGAGTGCATCGAGCTCATGAACATGCCTACTCGTTAACAGATTTGCATGCTCCAGTTTTTCACTAAGTCTGTAATCTGATTATGTTTTGGCCATGTTCACATGCTTGCAATTGTATTTTATGATCCATTTTGGCTCAGGTTCACTAAGGGACTTTTGTTAAGTGCTTTGAATAGCTTCATTTCATGCCTTGATTTGCCATGTTAAGTTCCTGTAGCATATAGTTTTCATGGTCCAAAGTGTGCTACCTGATGTTAAATTCCAGACTTGTGTAAATTTCACTAAGTCCGAAACCTGTTATCGTTTGCATTTTTGCCATGCTTGTTTGAACCTGTTAATGGATGAATTAGCCGTAGCTCAGTGTTCATATTTTGTCAAGCATCATGAGTGGATCCCTGCCATGTATTTTGTTGTCATGTTTAAGTGATGTAGCATAATTATCTTGATGCATTTAGATGCCTATTTGCTGTTTATCGCAGACCGGTGCCATATTTGTTTTGCTTGCCATTTCCAAACCGTGCATCCGATTCCGGTGATCTTTATATCAATTTCAACCGAAATCACCTCACCTTTCCAGTGGCATTCTTGGATTTCCATGTTGAGGCTAGGTTCAATCATTCCTTGTGAAATCTTGCATATGCATCACATATCGCATCCCGCATAGCATACCATGTTTGCATCATGTTGTTCGAGCATTTGCACGTGGTTGATTGTGTTCCTTTTGCTTGTTTGTCTTGTTTGGCTAGAGCCGGGAGACGAGTTCACTAACGAGGAGCCCGTTGAGTTTGCTTACGAGGATCAAGTCAACTCTGACAACTTTGCAGGCAAGATGATCATACCCTCGAAATCACTTCTATCTTTGCTTGCTAGATGCTCGCTCTTTTGCTATGCCTATGCTACGATGCCTACCACTTGCTTATCATGCCTCCCAAATTTCCATGTCAAAGCTCTAACCCACCATGTCCTAGCAAACCGTTGATTGGCTATGTTACCGCTCTGCTCAACCCCTCTTATAGCGTTGCTAGTTGTAGGTGAAGATTGGAGATCGTTCCTTGTTGGAACATTGTTTATTATTGGGATATCACTATATTATCTTGTTATCTTAATGCATCTATATACTTGGTAAAGGGTGGAAGGCTCGACCTTTTGCCTAGTGTTTTGTTCCACTCTTGCCGCCCTACTTTCCGTCATATCGGTGTTATGTTCCCGGATTTTGTGTTCCTTAAGCGGTTGGGTGATAATGGGAACCCCTTGACAGTTCGCCTTGAACAAAACTCCTCCAGCAATGCCCCACCTTGGTTTTACCATTTGCCACCTAGCCTCTTTTTCCCTTGGGTTTCTGGAGCCCAAGGGTCATCTTTATTTAAACCCCCCCTGGCCAGTGCTCCTCTGAGTGTTGGTCCGACTGAGCTGCCTGCGGGGCCACCTCGGGGAAACTTGAGGTTTGGTTTTATTTGTAGCTAGTCTCATCTAAGTGTGCCCTGAGAACGAGATATGTGCAGCTCCTATTGGGATTTGTCGGCACATTCGGGCGGTTTTGCTGGACTTGTTTTACCATTGTCGAAGTTGTCTTGTAGAACCGGGATGCCGAGTCTGATCGGAATGTCTCGGGAGAAGGTTTATCCTTCGTTGACCGTGAGAGCTTGTGATGGGCTAAGTCGGGACTCCCCTGTAGGGATTTGAACTTTCGAAAGCCGTGCCCGCAGTTATGGGCAGATGGGAATTTGTAATGTCCGGTTGTAAATAACATGAACCTTAACTTAATTAAAATGAATCAACCGCGTGTGTTACCGTGATGGTCTCTTCTCGGCGGAGTCCGGGAAGTGAACACGGTGTTGGAGTTATGTTTGTTGTAGGTTGTTCTTTAGTTCTTCGTTCGTGCTTTGCCTTCTCTTCTCGCTCTCTTTTGCGAATAGGTTAGCCACCATATATGCTAGTCGCTGGCTGCAGCTCCACATATTACCTTGCCTTACCTATAAGCTTAAATAGTCTTGATCGCGAGGGTGCGAGATTGCTGAGTCCCCGTGACTCACAGATTACTTCCAAACCAGATGTAGGGACCGATGATACCGTTCCAGATGATGCGCTTGAGCTCAAGTGGGAGTTCGACGAAGACTCACGCCGTTACTATGTGTGTTTCCCTGATGATTAGTAGAGGTGCCCAGTTGGGGCGATCGGGACGGTGTCGCATGTTGGGGTTGATCTTTTATTTTGGTACCGTAGTCGGACCATGAGTGTATTGGATGATTGTAATGTTATTTATGTATTTGTGTGACGTGGCGAGTGTAAGCCAACTATGTACCTTTTTCCCCTATTATCTATTTACATGGGTTGTTGTGAAGATTACCTTACTTGCGACATTGCTTTCAATGCGGTTGTGCCTCTAAGTCGTGCTTTGACACGTAGGAGATATAGCCGCATCGAGGGCATTACAGTAAAGCACCGGCACAAGTAAATAAATCTTGAATAACTCCTTTTACAATAATATTACCACTACCAACACGGAATTTTTTTTGTATGAAAGATGGTAGGTTCTTTAGCAGGAGCATCAGAATTTTCCATGATATTGTTATCGCCCATATTGGCGATAACTTCCCCAGTTTCAGACATAACGACAAGCAAGCAAACTAGCACACGAGCAAACGAGAGGCAAGCGGAAAGGAGAGGGAGGATAGAGAGAGAGGGCGAATAAAACGGCAAGGGTGAAGTGGGGGAGAGGAAAACGAGAGGCAAATGGCAAATAATGTAATGCGAGAGATAGGGATTGTGATGGGTACTTGGTGTGTTGACTTTTTGCGTAGACTCCTCGGCAATGGCGCCAGAAATCCTTCTTGCTACATCTTGAGGTTGCGTTGGTTTTCCCCGAAGAGGAAGGGATGATGCAGCAGAGTAGCGTAAGTATTTCCCTCAGTTTTTGAGAACCAAGGTATCAATCTAGTAGGAGGTCACGCTCAAGTCCCTCGTACCTGCACAAAACGATAGCTACTCGCAACCAACGCGATTAGGGGTTGTCAATCCCTTCACGGTCACTTACGAGAGTGAGATCTGATAGATATAATATTTTTGGTATTTTTGGTATAAAGATGCAAAGTAAAAAGTAAAAGCAAAGTAAAAAGCAAAGCAAGATTAAAGTGATGGAGATTGATATGATGAGAATAGACCCGGGGGCCATAGGTTTCACTAGTGGCTTCTCTCAAGAGCATAAGTATTCTATGGTGGGTGAACAAATTACTGTTGAGCAATTGACAGAATTGAGCATAGTTATGAGAATATCTAGGCATGATCATGTATATAGGCATCAGGTCCGTGACAAGTAGACCAAAATGATTCTGCATCTACTACTATTACTCCACTCATCGACCGCTATCCAGCATGCATCTAGACTATTAAGTTAAAAACAGAGTAACGCTTTAAGCAAGATGACATGATGTAGAGAGATAAATTCATGCAATATGAAATAAACCCCATCTTTTTATCCTTGATGGCGACGATGCAATACGTGCTCTGCTGCCCCTTCTGTCACTGGGAAAGGACACCGCAAGATCGAACCCAAAGCTAAGCACTTCTCCCATGGCAAGAACTACCAATCTAGTTGGCCAAACCAAACGGATAATTCGAAGAGACTTGCAAAGATAACCAATCATACATAAAAGAATTCAGAGAAGATTCAAATATTATTCATAGATAGACTTGATCATAAACCCACAATTCATCGATCTCAACAAACACACCGCAAAAAGAAGATTACATCGAATAGATCTCCACAAGAGAGGGGGAGAACTTTGTATTGAGATCGAAAAAGAGAGAAGAAGCCATCTAGCTACTAACTATGGACCCGAAGGTCTGAGGTAAACTACTCACACTTCATCGGAGGGGCTAGGATGATGTAGAAGCCCTCCATGATGACGGCCCTCTCCGGCGGAGCTTGATTTGGGTGTGGGATGGATTGATCACCATACCGACTTACTCTTATTATTCGCCTTGCTATATGGGATGGTAAATCTGAGTGACTTACCTATAGTAGAGAGACGACGATCAAACCTTGTTTAAACCCTAGAATGGTATAAGAATTTTTCCCTTGTACAAGGCAGCTTTTGCCAACCGTAGGTTATACGGTGAGGATCAACCCAGACCCATTTCCTGCAGGAGAAACCATAAATTGTTGACCACCATGAGATATCGATTAGTTGTTTAATACTGGCGCCAGACCCGTCAGGTAAGAAGACCCAGTCTCGGAATAACCTTACCAAGATGAAAGGACAAAAGAATTGAGGTAAAGGTTATGCTGTTACCAGAAGAGCCCAGAGAAAGGAATTATACTAAAGATCTGAGAAGACCGGCCCTGTCAAGAATAAGGATGGAGTATATGAGTATTGATGGGACCGTAACAATGTTTCTAAGGGTGGTAGCACCCGAGACCCCGGAGACGATCGATGGATTTTGAAAAGACCCCGAACCTAACCTATTTCTTTCTAGCCTCTCCGAATCTCGAGGACGAGATTCATTTTAAGGGTGGTAGGTTTGTAACATCCCAAAATTCTAAATTTTGGAATGTTATAATAAATAGATAGATTTGATTGATTATTTGATTGATTGTCTGAAAGTTAGTGAATTCGAAATTTTTTGAAAGTTAAATGAGAGGGAATAAAAGGACTTTCCCAAACTTTCATATTTGCTTTCTGATCTCCGTGAATTCAAATTCTTTTCAAATACAAAACCCTTGAGCGAAGATGATATGACTTCTTCCATTTAAATTAAATGAAAGGGTATTTGAAAATAATTGAATTTCATTTGGAAATATTTCAATTCATAAACTTCAGGCAGCTCAATGATTTTCATGAGAGAAGATAAAATGACTTCTTCAAATTATATGAAATATGAGTTGGGAGTTTCAAAGAATTAAATTCAAAGTTCTTTTTGAATTTATTTTTAATTTGGAGTTATTTGAGTTTTATTCAAATTATTTTTCTCCAAAAATACAATATATGGAAGGGAAATATGATTCCCTACATCAGAAAATTGGAGATAAATAGATTTGAATTCATTCTGGTATTTCTAAAATGATTTTTATTGGATTTTATTAGACCAGTAGCACTCTTTGAATTATCTGAATTTGTGTGAATTTCATTTAATGCTAGGAAAATGTTCATCTTGTGGAAAATCTTTTTCTGAAAATTTTGATAAATAATATGCATATATAAAGTTTTATTTTTATTTTCGTTTTTCAGTTTACCGCATTCTGTAAAAAAAACTTCGCGCGCGCCCGAAACTAACTGTCGCCTACGTGCGCATCATAGTACCAGCGGGCGCCTTATTTTTTTTCTTTATCCTATATGGGCCAGGCCCAGCCAGCCTTTTCTTTTTTTCGTTCTTAGGCCGATTTTGTTTTTTTAGAAAAACTGCAGCCGCAGCGTGCACGTGCGACCGGCCGAATGCCTTTAGGCCCATCTGCCTCTTTTCTTCTCTGTTTTGTATATTTTTTGTCTACATTTAGTCCCACATTGCCTAGCCTTTAACCCCTAAGCCTCTTTTCCATCAATAAATATAGACCCATACAGCCTCCAAAAATCATCCGATTCGGGTTAAATCTATATTTTGGTTTGACTAGATTCTCTAAAAAAATATTTTTCTCATCTCCGGCGCGACTTTTGGTTTGACATGATTAGGATGTCATTAACATGTGGGTTGGGAAGTAGTTGATGAGGTAGAACCTATTACCATGTTACATTCAAACCCTTGGAAGTTACCTCTACGCATTGCTTAATTTGCTATGCTATGCTCGTAGACGTGGTTTGGGTGAGTGAAATCCATGACATATGTGAGATTGTTAATTAATGGTTCAACTTAAGGTGGCAACTTAAATACACATCTGGGTGGATTGAGGCACCTGGAGTACCCAGTGTTGCCTATATTTTTGGAAATCCCGGAGTACCCGTGTGATTTTCCTATGGACCGCCACCCAGACTCAAAGGGATCATAAGATTATTCATGCTAGAAACTTCCGTGTGCAGCCACAAGCTATTATGGGCTCTAGCATAGTTGAGTAAGTTACGTGAAGCTCTTGAAGAGGTGGATCAGCAGGTAGAGGGTTGTAGGTTTGGTATGGTCTGCCCGGAGTAGAGAGTTAATGTTTCTGAAAGACTGCGTCTCGGTCATCCGTTTCTCAAACACCATGTAGTGCGAGAAATCCAACGGAGGCGACTAAGTCTTGTGGGGAAAAGTGCGCAAACCTCTGCAGAGTGTATAAACTAATCATGGTTAGCCGTGTCCCCGGTTATGGACAATTTTGAGTCTCTGGTCTTTGGATATTCATGTTGATCTCAACACTCTATTTAATCAACTTGATTGGGTTAATGATTATTATTTTGGGATTGAGTTGGAGGAACCTTCTCAATATTTTCAACCAACTTTGTAGTTAAATAAAATATATTACTTTGTAGTAGGGAAAAATTGGCTTTTCGCAAAAACTATAACCATAGAGCTTTTCCACCAGCCAAATATGCATGTAGTGATAGCCTTTATTCATCATTCTCCCATGGTGTGAATTTGCCAGTACATTCAATGTACTGACCCTTTGTGGCTGCAACGTCTCATGTTGCAGGATTATCTTACGACGAGTAAGTGATACGTTAGGGTTATGATTTCTACACTCAACTTTGCTGTCGGTGTTGATGGGAATCCACAACTTTGTTACTTTCGCTATTTGGATTGAGGTAATAGTATTTACGTTATTTTATACATGTGATTTACCTCTGTTATAAATCCTCGAGTACTGTGTGTGTCAGTATACCGATCCAGGGATGACACTTAAGCACAGAGACTTGACCGTCTGAGGTCGGGTCGCTACAAGATGGTATCAGAGCACATGTTGACTGTAGGACGTGACCCCTATAAACTGGCAAGCCCATAGGAAAGATTTTCTCTATAACTTTCTTTTCAAAAAAGATCTTTTACCTCTCCTCTCTTCTGAGGTTATTCAAATATTCCCTTTAGTGAGACCATATCCCTTTCCCCTTTTGACCACACGAAGATTTGACTGATGAGACCACTCTAAGAAGTACAAGATATCGAACAACTGAGACCATTCAGAATGAAGAGGATTTTACCATACATTATAATAATGGAAACTACAACGGGTGAAGACTCTGAAGACTAGGAGAATTTGAAGGCCCTGTAGAATTTTCCAGATTTGTATGACCTAGGAAGGCACCTCTTATGGAACTTGGCAGACTAAGGAAGCTGTCAATACCCGAGATCAAGGTGTATCGGAGAAAGACCGGAACATGGAGCATGAGAACTCAAAGTTTTGTCCAGAAAAACCTGAAAGACATCAATTATGGAATGAAAACTCGTGGCAGTAACATGGGCATAGACACAACTAATCATGGTGTTATCACCCGCTTATGCCATTGTCATCGTGAGGAGTTAAACATGCATATGCATGGAAGGATTGGATGGTAGAAGGCTGATGGAGCACCTAACAGTAAGATGAAGTTTTAACCTTAGCTGGTGTATCGCCAGAATCTGGAGTAGTACATCAAGAATTTTAAGATGGAGCTCCAGGAAGCCGTATTTGACAAGAAAGCATTTCGTGAAGAACTCAGGAACTAGAAGCTGAAAGTAGCCAAGCTGGAGGAGCTACAACCTCGAGATACCGGAGATTTGTCAGGAACTGAAGGATAGTAGGACCATGGCTCATGCCAAGGATGTTGAAACCCAGAAGTTTGGAACGCAACTCCAGAATATTAAAGGACGTCACGAGAGACTTCGCGTCAACAGAGTTGATCTGGCAAAAGAACTTGAGAAAGACAAGCATGATCGGAAGAAGCCATTGGAGGCATGAACAAGGCTTGAAGAGTTTGGAGACGTTGAAGATTTATTGACCTTTAGAAGACCAAACCCCTGTTATATACCTACGTTAGATGTGACGTTTGTGAGCTGTCATTTGTTTGATGTTTTTCCGATAGCCACAGATAAAATCTGTCTTTTCAAAACCATTGTTTGTATTGTGCATCCCTCTCCCTCTCTCTTATCTCACCCCAAAACCCTTGGACCCAATAGAGGATGAATGGAGATGAGCTTGTATTTTCTAGACTAATGAGTCAATTGGAGACAGACCGATGGATTCAGAACATGGAGGATCACATGGAGAATAACCCTATAGTTGGAAATGATATGACCCAGCATGCTCTTCAGTGCTTTGAAGGAGGTGCTGCTACTTGGTGGAGGATATACCAACCATGAATGGATGGCAAGGAGTAACCACTTGGAGAGAATTAAAGTTGACTCTGCAAAGATTTCACCTAGTGTCCCAGAAGTTGAAGCCTTATGGAAATTTTAGAAGAACCCGTGATGAAGGAAGATGTGGAGGACACACCTAAAGAGGACCCGAGTAAACCCCGCACTAAGTCTTGCTATTCATGTGGAGAAGAAGGACACATCTCCCAAAATTGTTTGAATGGGGATCTAGTAGAATTAGCGACGGAGGAAGTAGAGTATGACCCACGAGAAATAGAATCCATGATTGGAACGGGAAATTCCAGGAAGAGAAGTAGATTGGATACCAGGAAGGACCTGAGTCATTTCACCTATTACAGGTGCAAGGAGTCAGGGCACTACCTCAGCAGTTGCCCAAAAAGGAAACCTCGAGACTTGTCATAAGTAATATGTTTTTGTTGTAATAGAGCAGGGCACTTTGCCAGAGGATGCCCTAAGGAGAAGGAGACTTGTGCTAGATAGTGAGTTTGCAACAAAGGAAATGGAGTAGTAGAAGTGAGAACATTTTCTTTTATATTGAGGTGTTGAGTTGGGACATGTAATGGAAAAGCGAGAGATTGTAATCAATTGAGAGTGAATAAAGTTAGCATCATTGGTACTGCTATGGATTTTATGAGTTATTACTCTATGAAGAAGGATTTTGACCATTTCTGAGGATATGAGAAATATGGTCTAGGGAAGATTTGTGCATTTTAAGGGTGGTAGTACCCTATAAGAACCCTTGACCCTGGAAAAGATAAGGATACTCCATTGAGTGGATTTCGGACAAAATGAATACGACTTTTGTCTCGATATGTGTGATGCCCCAAGAGTATGTGGGATGAAGTTGGAGACCGTCAGTTGTTTGGACCAAATGTGATCAAGGAGTCAGAAGAGAATGTTAAGTTGATTCGAGATAGACTGAAGGTAGCCCAGTCCAGGAAGAAGAGTTATGCAGACTCAAAAACTCAAGGAGGTAGTCTATGAGATTGGAGACAGAGCATGTCTTCGTCCCCTCTGCGAGGAGTTAAACAATTTGTAGTTAAGGGAAAGTTAGCCCCGAGATTTGTAGGACCATACCGAGTTTTGGAGCGTATGAGAGAAGTGGCCAACAAGTTGGAGTCACCCAAAGGACTGTCAGAAGTTCATGATGTGTTTCACGTTTCCCAGTTAAAGAAGTGTCATGCAGAGATGGCCAATATTCCCCTGCAAGGACGCTTGACCCTGGAAAGGATAATGATGTTCCACGAAGTGGAGTATGGACTCCATAAGTATAAGTTTATATCTCGGTATGTGGGATAACCCACGAGGATGAAGAGATGAAGTAATATTGGATATAAAGGAGGTATGATGTTGGTAATATGGAGCAATGGCAACCCCATGACAAGTCTGAGTACTCACGTCTTGGTTTGGTGCCAATAGAAGGAAAAGAGACAGTACAATTGGATGAATTTTAAGGATGCTAGGAAGTTGGAAGTTGGAATAATGATCAGTTGCCCGATGATAAGTTCAAGGACTACAAGTGATGAGATGGGCCATAACCCACATGTCCCAACACCTACCAAGAAGCAAGCACATTCTTGCTGAAGGAAAAACCCTGGAGGAAGATACGACGTTTATCGGCAGACAATTTTATAGGAGTAACGCAAAACCTGAGAGTTGTGAAGGAACGATAGATGTTTGTTTGGCTTGCAGAATCAATGGATTATTCCGAACGCAGTTCATGGACAAGAGAAATTCTGCAATGCTTGTGAGGATGACCGAGTGTTAGAATGCGAGATTCGCTAAACCATATACAAGGTAATGATTTGGGTGCGGGATGGATTGATCACCATACCGACTTACTCTTATTATTCGCCATGCTATACGGGATGGTAAATCTGAGTGACTTACCTATAGTAGAGAGACGACGATCAAACCTTGTTTAAACCCTAGAATGGTATAAGAATTTTTCCCTTGTACAAGGCAGCTTTTGGCAACCGTAGGTTATACGGTGAGGATCAACCCAGACCCATTTCCTGCAGGAGAAACCATAAATTGTTGACTACCATGAGATATCGATTAGTTGTTTAGTACTGGCGCCAGACCCGTCAGGTAAGAAGACCCAGTCTCGGAATAACCTTACCAAGATGAAAGGACAAAAGAATTAAGGAAAAGGTTATGCCGTTACCGGAAGAGCCCAGAGAAAGGAATTATACTAAAGATCTGAGAAGACCGGCCCTGTCAAGAATAAGGATGGAGTATATGAGTATTGATGGGACCGTAACAATGTTTCTAAGGGTGGTAGCACCTGAGACCCCGGAGACGATCGATGGATTTTGAGAAGACCCCGAACCTAACCTATTTCTTTCTAGCCTCTCCGAATTTCGAGTACGAGATTCATTTTAAGGGTGGTAGGTTTGTAACATCCCAAAATTCTAAATTTTGGAATGTTATAATAAATAGATAGATTTGATTGATTGTTTGATTGATTGTCTGAAAGTGAGTGAATTCGAAACTTTTTGGAAGTTAAATGAGAGGGAATAAAAGGACTTTCCCAAACTTTCATATTTGCTTTCTGATCTCCGTGAATTCAAATTCTTTTCAAATACAAAACCCTTGAGCGAAGATGATATGACTTCTTCCATTTAAATTAAATGAAAGGGTATTTGAAAATAATTGAATTTCATTTGGAAATATTTCAATTCATAAACTTCAGGCAGCTCAGTGATTTTCATGAGAGAAGATAAAATGACTTCTTCAAATTATATGAAATATGAGTTAGGAGTTTCAAAGAATTAAATTCAAAGTTCTTTTTGAATTTATTTTCAATTTGGTGTCATTTGAGTTTTATTCAAATTATTTTTCTCCAAAAATAAAATATATGGAAAATAGGGTAATATGATTCCCTACATCAGAAAATTGGAGATAAATAAATTTGAATTCATTCTGGTATTTCTAAAATGATTTTTATTGGATTTTATTAGACCAGCAGCACTCTTTGAATTATCTGAATTTGTGTGAATTTTATTTAATGCTAGGAAAATGTTCATCTTGTAGAAATTTTTTTCTGAAAATTTTGATATATAATATGCCTATATAAGTTTTATTTTTATTTTCGTTTTTCAGTTTATCGCATTCTGGTTAAAAAATAAAATTGCACGAGCGCCCTGAATTGACTGTCGCCCGCGTGCGCGTCATAGTACCAACGGGCGCCCTATTTTTTTTCTTTATCCTATATGGGCCAGGCCCAGCCAGCCTTTTCATTTTTTTCTTTCTCAGGCCGATTTTGTTTTTTAGAAAAAATGCAGCCGCAGCGTGCGCGTGCGGCCGGCCGAAGGCCTTTAGGCCCATCCGCCTATTTTCTTCTCTGTTTTGTACATTTTTGGTCTACTTTAGTCCCAAATTGCGTAGCCTTTAACCCCTAAGCCTCTTTTTCATCAATAAATATAGACCCATACAACCTCCAAAAATCATCCGATTCTGGTTAAATCAATATTTTGGTTTGACTAGATTCTTTAAAGAAAAATATTTTTCTCATCTCCGGCGCGACTTCTGGAAATTGTCTCTTCTCTACAAAGTCGTCTTTTCTCTGCCTTATAAAGATATCTTTCTTTATTTTTTTCTTCTTCTTATACTTCCGTAGTTTATTATTATTTTAGACTAATACGATAGAATAATTAGATTATCAATTAGTCTACGTATTTATACGTTAGACCTTAACCGTAGCTATTTTTCTTTCGTAAAACAGCTTGGTCCTGATATTTTCAAATAGCCATAACTTTTCACTCGTTTATCCAAATTAGATGAAACCAACGCCTATAGCTTCGTCTTGTTTTCACCTATCCAGTGAACCTGTCACATCAACTTTTTGAAATTTTCAAATTTCGAATTTTGTTCAGATTCATATTCAAACATTTTTTGAACATAACTTGAGTTTCGTAACTCCGATTTAGTTGATTCTTTTTGCAAATCGAAGCTTTTGACCTAAACTTTCTGATAAGGCCAAATTCACTTAATTTTGGTACTGTTATAAATTGTTTTATGTTGCAAGAGTTATTTGCTTATGTGTGGTTACTATTGCTTGCTTACAATAGATTGACCGGAGTGTGACGAGTAGAACTATCAAGAGTTTTGAGTGCGAATCATCTTCATCAACATTGCAGGCAAGTTCACACTTTGATCATATCCCTTTTATCACCCAGTTTTTATGCATTATTTCCAATCCTCAAACATTGCATGATTAGGATGTCATTAACATGTGGGTTGGGAAGTAGTTGATGAGGTAGAACCTATTACCATGTTACATTCAAACCCTTGGGAGTTACTTCTACGCGTTGCTTAATTTGCTATGCTATGCTCGTAGACGTGGTTTGGGTGAGTGAAATCCATGACAGATGTGAGATTGTTAATTAATGGTTCAACTTAAGGTGGCAACTTAAGTACACATCTGGGTGGATTGAGGCACCTGGAGTACCCAGTGTTGCCTATATTTTTGGAAATCCCGGAGTACCCGTGTGATTTTTCTATGGACCGCCACCCAGGCTCAAAGGGATCATAAGATTATTCATGCTAGAAACTTCCGTGTGCAGCCACAAGCTATTATGGGCTCTAGCATAGTTGAGTAAGTTACGTGAAGCTCTTGAAGAGGTGGATCAGCAGGTAGAGGGTTGTAGGTTTGGTATGGTCTGCCCGGAGCAGAGAGTTAATGTTTCTGAAAGACTGTGTCTCGGTCATCCGTTTCTCAAACACCATGTAGTGTGAGAAATCCAACGGAGGCGATCGAGTCTTGTGGGGAAAAGTGCGCAAACCTCTGCAGAGTGTATAAACTAATCATGGTTAGCCGTGTCCCCGGTTATGGACAATTTTGAGTCTCTGGTCTTTGGATATTCATGTTGATCTCAACACTCTATTTAATCAACTTGATTGGGTTAATGATTATTATTTTGGAATTGAGTTGGAGGAACCTTCTCAATATTTTCAACCAACTTTGTAGTTAAATAAAATATATTCCTTTGTAGCAGGGAAAAATTGGCTTTTCGCAAAAACTATAACCATAGAGCTTTTCCACCAGCCAAATATGCATGTAGTGATAGCCTTTATTCATCATTCTCCTATGGTGTGAATTTGCCAGTACATTCAATGTACTGACCCTTTGTGGCTGCAACGTCTCATGTTGCAGGATTATCTTACGATGAGTAAGTGATACGTTAGGGTTACGATTTCTACACTCAACTTTGCTGTTGGTGTTGTTGGGAATCCACAACTTTGTTACTTCCGCTATTTGGATTGAGGTAATTGTATTTACGTTATTTTATACATGTGATTTACCTCTGTTATAAATCCTCGAGTACTGTGTGTGTCAGCATACCGATCCAGGGATGACACTTAAGCACAGAGACTTGACCGTCTGAGGTTGGGTCGCTACAACCCTAATGTCACCTAGATACTCCAATGTCACCTCAAGTATCGGTGGGTATGATTATACGAGATGCATCAAACAATCTCAGATTCATCTATTCAACCAACACAAAGAACTTCAAAGAGTGCCCCAAAGTTTCTACCGGAGAGTCAAGACGAAAACGTGTGCCAACCCCTATGCATAAGTTCACGAGGTCATGGAACTCGCAAGTTGATCACCAAAACATACATCAAGTGGATCACGTGATATCCCATTGTCACCACAGATAAGCACATGCAAGACATACATCAAGTGTTCTCAAATCCTTAAAGACTCAATCCGATAAGATAACTTCAAAGGGAAAACTCAATCCATCACAAGAAAGTAAAGGGGGAGAAACATCATAAGATCCAACTATAATAGCAAAGCTCACGATACATCAAGATCATTCCGAATCAAGAACATGAGAGAGAGAGAGATCAAATACATAGCTACTGGTACATACCCTCAGCCCTGAGGGTGAACTACTCCCTCCTTGTCATGGAGAGCGCCGGGATGATGAAGATGGCCATAGGAGAGGGATTCCCCCCTCCGGCAGGGTGCTGGAACGGGTCTAGATTGGTTTTCGGTGGCTACGGAGGCTTCTGGCGGAGGAACTCCCAATCTAGGTTATTTTCTAAAGGTTTCTATATATATAAGAGGTGTTGGTGTCGGGGACAAGTCAGGGGGGTCTCCGAGGCGGCCACGAGGTAGGGGGTGCCAGGGGGTAGGGCGCGCCCCCCACCCTCATGGTGGTCTCGGGATTCTTCTGGCCCATCTCTGGTACTCCGTGGGCTTCCTTTGGTCCAAAAATGATCTCCGTGAAATTTCAGGTCAATTGGACTCCGTTTAGTTTTCCTTTTCTGCGATACTCAAAAACAAGGAAAAAACAGAAACTAGCACTGGGCACTAGGTTAATAGGTTAGTCCCAAAAATCATATAAAATAGCATATAAATGCATATAAAACATCCAAGGTTGATAATGCAATAGCATGGAACAATCAAAAAAATTTAGATACGTTGGAGACGTAGCAAGCATCCCCAAGCTTAATTCCTGCTCGTCCTCGAGTAGGTAAATGATAAAAACAGAATTTTTGATGTGGAATGCTACCTAACATATTTATCCATGTAATTATCTTTAGTGTGGCAAGAATATTCAGATTCATAAGATTCAAGACAAAAGTTTAATATTGACATAAAAACAATAATACTTCAAGCATACTAACTAAGCAATCATGTCTTCTCAAAATAACATGGCAAAAGGAAGTTCATCCCTACAAAATCATATAGTTTGGTCTTGCTCCATTTTCGTCACACAAGAATGCTCTCATCATGCACAACCCCGATGACAAGCCAAGCAGTTGTTTCATACTTTAGTAATCTCAAACTTTTTTCAACTTTCACGCAATACATGAGCGTGAGCCATGGATATAGCACTATGAGTGGAATAGAATATAATGATGGGGGTTATGTGGAGAAGACAAAAAAGGAGAAAGTCTCACATCGACTCTGCTAATCAACGGGCTAGGGAGATGCCCATTGAGGGAGTCCTGAATTAGGGGGTGTCCGGATGGCCGGACTATACCTTCAGCCGGACTCCTGGACTATGAAGATACAAGATTGAAGACTTCGTCCCGTGTCCGGAAGGGACTTTCCTTGGAGTGGAAGGCAAGCTTGGCGATATGGATATGCAGATCTCCTACCATTGTAACCGACTTTGTGTAATCCTAACCCTCTCCGGTGTCTATATAAACCGGAGGGTTTTTAGTCCGTAGGACAACATAAAGAACAATAATCATACCATAGGCTAGCTTCTAGGGTTTAGCCTCTCCGATCTCGTGGTAGATCTACTCTTGTACTACCCATATCATCAATATTAATCAAGCAGGACGTAGGGTTTTACCTCCATCAAGAGGGCCCGAACCTGGGTAAAACTTCGTGTCCCTTGCCTCCTGTTACCATCCGGCCTAGACGCACAGTTCGGGACCCCCTACCCGAGATCCGCCGGTTTTGACACCGACATTGGTGCTTTCATTGAGAGTTCCTCTGTGTCGTCGCCGTTAGGCTTGATGGCTCCTACGATCATCAATAGCGATGCAGTCCAGGGTGAGACCTTCCTCCCCGGACAGATCTTCGTCTTCGGCGGCTTCGCACTGCGGGCCAATTCACTTGGCCATCTGGAGCAGATCGAAAGCTATGCCCCTGGCCGTCAGGTCAGATTTGGAAGTTTAAACTACACGGCTGACATCCGCGGGGACTTGATCTTCGACGGATTCGAGCCACTGCCGAGCGCGCCGCACTGTCACGACGAGCATGATCTAGCTCTGCCGCCGAACAGTGCCCTGGAGGCCGCACCCGCATCGGCTTCGACCCTTAATTCGGAGCCAACTGCGCCGATCGAGGATGGGTGGTTGGACGCCGCCTCGGGGGCTGCGATCCCAACGGCGATCGAGCCGAACACCAGCCCCGCACTCCGCGAGACTCGTGACTCCAAGGAGCCGGACTCCTCTCCGGACTCCGAACCCTCCGCGCCCCTGCCGATCGAATCCGATTGGGCGCCGATCATGGAGTTTACTGCCGCGGACATCTTTCAGCACTCGCCTTTCGGCGATATTCTGAAGACACTAAAGTCTCTCTCTTTATCAGGAGAGCCCTGGCCGGACTACGGTCAGCAAGGTTGGGATACGGACGATGAAGAAATTCAAAGCCCACCCACCACCCACTTTGTAGCCACTGTCGACGATTTAACCGACATGCTCGACTTCGACTCCGAAGACATCGACGGTATGGACGCCGATGAAGGAGACGATGAAGAACCAGCGCCTATTGGGCCCTGGAAAGCCACCTCATCATATGACGTATACATGGTGGACGCACCAAAAGATGACGACGAGGAGCGGAAGGACGCACCGAAGGCTTGTTCCCTCGAGAAGCAGTCAAAGCGGCGACGCAAGCGCCGCCCCAAATCCCGCCTCGACAGAAATAACGATCACACAGACCCAGCGCTGGAGCAGGGCGAACCGCTGCCGGACAACGGCAATCCGGATAATCAAACCGAACAAACAAATTCTATCAAGGATAATGGTCCGGACGACATAACGCCGGACAGGCACCCGGAGCAGCAGAATGCCCGTAAAAGGCTTGTTGCCACCGCGAGGAGTCTTAAAAAGCAGAAGCAAAGGCTCAAGGCTGCGCAAGACACACTCCAAATCAGATGGAGTAAAATACTCAACACAGCAGCGAGGTACGGCGACAATCGCCCCTCCAAGAGCTACCCAAAGCGGAAGCTGCTACCTGAATTCGATGAGGAGGCCTCAGACCCCCCACAACCAAATATCAAAGCAGCCACCTGGCCGGATAGACGACCCCTCTACCAACACAGAGCGGCATACAACGCCACTCACAATACAACACGCGACCCATGCGAGGGCTCGCACCCAAAGGACGGCGCAACAAGATCCATCTATGGACCACGCAAGCGCGCCCCAGCATACAATGCAACACAACAAACATCCGAACAACGCGGTACACCCAGCTACAGGGGTGCCGCACACCCCCTATGTTTCACCGATGAGGTGCTGGACCATGAATTTCCAGAGGGATTCAAACCCGTAAACATAGAGACATACGACGGAACAACAGACCCTGGGGTCTGGATTGAGGACTACATCCTTCATATCCATATGGCTCGAGGAGATGATCTCCACGCCATCAAGTACTTACCCCTCAAGCTCAAAGGGCCAGCTCGTCACTGGCTTAAAGGCCTCCCCGAAAGCTCCATTGGAAGTTGGGAAGAGCTCGAAGACGCCTTTCGGGCAAATTTTCAAGGGACTTATGTCCGACCTCCGGATGCGGACGATTTGAGTCATATAACTCAACAGCCCGGAGAGTCAGCCCGAAAGCTTTGGAACAGGTTTCTTACTAAAAAGAACCAGATTGTCGACTGTCCGGACGCCGAAGCCTTGGCAGCTTTTAAGCATAGCGTCCGTGACGAATGGCTCGCCAGACACCTCGGCCAAAATAAGCCGAGAACGATGGCCGCATTAACAAGCCTCATGACCCGCTTTTGCGCGGGTGAGGACAGCTGGCTAGCCAGATGCAGCACCAGCGACCCCAGTACATCTGAAGTTAGAGATGGAAACGGGAAATCACGGCGCAACAGCAATAACAAACGCCGGAATAAAGAAGACAGCACGAAGGGCACGGCAGTAAACGCCGGATTCAAAAGCTCTCGGCCAGGTCAGCAAAAGCCGCCCTCTAAAGGCACCAGGGATGAACTGTCCAGCCTCAACAAAATTCTGGACCAAGTATGTCAGATCCATAGTACCCCTGGTAAACCTGCTAATCATACCCACAGAGAATGTTGGGTCTTCAAGCAGTCCGGCAAGCTCAACGCCGTACACAAGGGGGAGGATACACCAAGTGAAGACGAGGACGAGCCTCCCAAGCAAGACACTGGGGAACAAAAGAAATTTCCACCAGAAGTCAAAACAGTAAACGTGTTACACGTGATCAAGGGAAAAAACAACGCGGCACTCCCAGGAAAATATACCCAAGTGCCTGTCACCGCGAAGTCCTGCCACTGGTCGTCTCAACCGATCACTTTCGACCATCGCGATTACTCAGCAAGTATCCGACGCGCAGGATGGGCTGCCCTGGTATTAGACCCAGTAATTGGCGGATATCACTTCACACGAGTCTTGATGGACGGTGGCAGCAATCTAAACCTAATATATCAGGATACAATCCGCGGGATGGGGTTAGACCCAACAAAAATTCGCCATAGCAATACTACCTTTAAAGGAGTAACGCCAGGCCCAGGGGCTCGTTGTACGGGCTCCCTCCTACTACAAGTTATATTCGGCTCCCCCGATAACTTCCGTCGCGAGCATTTAACCTTCCACATCGCTCCGTTCCAAAGTGGCTATCAAGCACTGCTCGGACGCGAAGCTTTCGCTCGCTTTAATGCAATACCACACTACGCCTCCCTCACACTCAAGATGCCCGGTCCACGTGGCATCATTTCAGTGAACGGAAATATCAAGCGATCTCTGCGCGCCGAAGAGAGTGCGGCTGCCTTGGCAGCCGCACACTAAAGGCGCCCGGACCAGCGAAAGCATCCAATAGGTCGTCAAGACCTCAGACACAACTAATCAAGTCCGGCGCCGCTATTTATACCGAATAAATGGTCACACCCCTATTTGTCAATACAAGGGGCTCAACGCGCGCAGACAAGTGGCAATTTTTCTCATCTTGAATTATACATGGTTTCTTTAAAAACTATCTTTTTGCACGACAACTTTTTCACCTAAATTCCTCTCTTTTACAGACGATCATCGTGCTACACCCGTCCAGGATACGGCACAACGGAGACACAGGCGCAGACGTGCAGCAGGGACCCGCTCCAAGGATTCTTTTTAGATTAAGACCCTGCGTAAACCTTTTTTACTGTCTCTTGTTGATACATATCCACCGTTGAGAAGGATGCTGACGTCTTGGCATGTGGCCACGCCAGAACAATGCACGTACCTGGACACAAGGGGCTTCTTACAAAGGCCATTATTTAGGCCCGGTTTATACCACAAAGACCGAATACCTTAGGGAGTGTTCGGCGTCGCGAGTTTGGCCCTATATGCATCAGCTCCGAATCATTGTCTTTGGTCAAATGTTGGGTTTGCCCGGCTCCTGTGTTTTGGTGCCTTACGTTCCGCTTTACCGGCTAAGGTAGCACCAGGAGAACTACTGCGATTGTGCCCTGGTTCATCCGGACGAGCACCTCAGTAGAGAAAGCCGAAAACTGACTGTCATGATATAGCGTGAGACTGGTCAACCACTCGATGACCTGTTGGAATGTTAGAATTCCTCCGCCTTAACGAAGGGCCGTTTTCCGGCCAGGCATGTACGCACCCCGGGATCGGGAGAGTGCGGAGCCACCAGGGGCTATCTAGTAGCCCCACTGTCAAACTCCTATGGCTAAGTGAAAGTGCTAAAGCATTATAGTCCGGTTGCCTCGCTCGCTCCGCTATCACCTCCTTAATAGGACCAAGACGTTGGGTTAAGTGTGAACGCGTGTTTTTTGCGAGCACCTCCGCATTATATGCGTGGGGGTTGAAGCCGACGGCTGCAATCTTTCAGGTTATACACATGTATACATAAACGGCCGCCCAGGAGGCATCATATTACTTTCAGGCAAAAGTATAAAAATAGCCTTATAAAAATTTATAAAAGCATTTCGCTTACAATGAGATTACATATCACTCAAACATAATATTTTTTGAGCACTGGGTCTCTATCAAACGAGCACCCTCAAGAACTTCTTCAAAGTAGTGCTCAGCAGCCATTCGACCTATGGCCGAATCCCGCGCTGCAACAGTGGTAGCATCCATCTCCGCCCAGTATGCTTTAACACGGGCAAAGGCCATCCGTGAGCCCTCTATGCACGCCGACCTCTTCATCGCATTAATGCGCGGCACCACGTCAAGGAACTGCTGCACCAAGCTGAAATAGCTGTTCGGTTTTGGCCTTTCCGGCCATAGCTGATCCACAACAGACCTCATGGCGAGTCCGGACAACCTATTCAGTTCGGCCCATTCGGCTAATTGGTCAGTCAATGAAAGCGGACGCTCGGGAGAATGGAATTGTGTCCAAAACAGCTGGTCCACTTCACGGTCCGTCTGACCCTGGAAGTACTTGGCCGCATCGGCAGCGCTCGCCGCCAAATCCATATACACATCCTCCGAACTCCACAGCCGATCCAGAGAGGCATACCGTGGATCTCCGAACTTCCTCCGCAACATAAAGGATTTCCCAGCTACAATATCCCCGGCTTCCCGCAGCTCCTCCTTCTTCGCCCTCATAGCAGAGCGGATGTCTTTTCTCGTCGCAGCAGCCTTCTCAAGGTCCGATGCCTTCGCTAGGTTTTCCTTTTCAAGAACCCGGCAACGGTCGGCGGCGGCTTTTAATTCTATGGCCATCTTGGCCATCTTATCTCGGCTCTCGCCATGCGCGGCCTTCTCGGCTTTCAACTCTTCGGCCGCCTTCAAAGCAGCCGCATTACTAAACCTCGCTTGTTCCTTGGCTCGGGCAAGTTCTGCCCGCAAGGCTTCAACAGTGGCAGCTCCATCTGCAGTCACAACATATTAAAGATACTGGCATCATGCTGCTCTTACTATGTGGCGTTTACCAGATAATGACACTTACCCTGTGCCTCGTCAAGCCTTTTGTTAACAAGCTCGATGTCGGCGTCTGCCGCATCCAACTGCCGTTTTAAATGGGCAAACTCGCTAGTCCGGCTAGCCACCGGAGCTTCCATCACCTGCACATAGAGGCAGTATGGTTATTACCTGGGAATATGATCCTCTGTTCGTCGTCGTTTCCGACGACAACCAGAGTCTCAGGGGCTACTATCTACACAGGGCACACCTAGCATGTGCAGGACTATCATACATTATTTTACGTACCTCAAAGCCTGTCAGTAGACTCATAAAAGCTTCATGCAATCCGCTTTCGGCGGACGAGATTCTCTCCATCACCGTATTCATCAGCACACGGTGTTCATCTGAGATGGCCGCTCGCCCCACCAACTCCCTCAGAACATCCGATCGCACACCAGACGGTGCCGGACTCTTTTGTCCGCTCTCTTCGGGAGCCGGACACTGGGAGCTTCGGGGGTCAATGGGATTATCTTCTGGCCTCACCGGACTCGGAGAGGCCCTCCGCGACGACACTTCGGGGTCGCCCGCTTCCGGAGCGGAGGAGTCCGGAGGAGGCGTTTCGCTCTCCATCATCTCTGGAAGAAGATCCCCCGAAGACGAGCTCATTTGAGAGGGGCTAAGGCCCGAACTGCAAAGATATATGCGGTGGTTATTTTCTCAGAAGAAAAAGATGGCATACCTGTACTATTAAAGTATTTCGGGTCACTTACGACTCGCTGGAGAATTGATCCCCCCGCGGACTTTGTGCGGCAAAAGCACCCCCAAGGTAGGACCCTCTGTGGGAGACTTCTTCTCCCGTTTGGAAGCTTCGGCTTCCGAATCCCCGGGCGCAGTCCTTTTCCTCCTCCGGTCGTCTTCCTTCATGGAGACGCTCGCTCCCTCGGTTAGAATGGGCAGCGTTGGGGGCCCGCGTCCGCCCGTATTATCCTCCCCAGTATCTTCCTTCAAGGGCTCCGGGCAAGGTGCGACCTGGAGCATCTTTTCCAATACCGGATTGTCCAAACCCTCAGGGAGGGGGGCCGAACACCGAATCAACTTCGCCTTTGTTAGCCAGTCCTGGTCAAAAAGCGAACTCTCAGAAATAACTTCGTAACAAATGAGAGATAGTATGTTCGGCCGGAAGATTCCTTACCTGTTCGGCGGCGCGGTTACTGCTCAGGCCCACGTCCTCGGTGATTTCCGGACACTCTACCTGAGGTCCGAAGAATGACTTGTACATCTCCTCGTGCGTCAGGCCGAGGAAATTTTGAATGACACGCGGTCCCTCGGGATTGAACTCCCACAAGCGAAGGGGCCGGCGTTTGCAAGGCTGGACTTGACGAACCAGCATAACTTGTATTACCGCAACCAAACTAAAATCTCCATTGAAGAGATCTCGAATGCGGCTTTGCAGTATAGGCACGTCCTTGGCTGGACCCCAGCTCAGACCTCTGCTGATCCATGACATCAGTTGTGGTGGAGGGCCCGAGCGGAAAACAGGGGCGGCCGCCCACTTGGCACTTCTAGGAGCCGTGATGTAGAACCACTCCTGTTGCCACAATTCAGACACCTCTGGAATGGAACCTTTGGGCCATGGAGCTCCCGTCATCTTGCATATTGAGGCACCTCCACACGCTGCATGTTGCCCCTCGATCATCTTCGGCTTTACTTCAAAGGTCTTGAGCCACAAGCCAAAGTGAGGGGTAACCCGGAGGAAGGCCTCACACACGACAATAAATGTCGTGATATGATGAAAGGAGTCCGGAGCTAGATCATGGAAATCTAGCCCGTAATAAAACATCAAACCCCTGACGAAAGGATCCAGAGCAAGGCCTAGACCTCGGAGGAAGTGGGAGACGAACACGACGTTCTCGTTGGGTTCGGGGGAGGGGACGGCCTGCCCTCGGGCAGGAAACCAATGCACAACCTCGGCGGTCAAATATCTGGCCTCCCTCAACTTTTTGATGTCTTCTTCCGTGACGGAGGAAGGCACCCATCGGCCTTGAAGGCTAGATCCAGACATGATTGAAGGTTCGGAGCACCTGACCTGAACTTTGGGTGTTTGAGCTTGAGGTGGGGGAAGGATTCGATTGAGCACGGGAGGGAAAAATAAAAGCCTTGTCCCTTTATAAAGAGGGTGAATATCAAGCGTCCTCTCCGTGGCCGTTTGGACTTGCCTATAGTCTAGGAGTCCTAGAAGCGGTTGGGTTACCCACGCCCGTATTGATGAGAATCCCGGAATAAGGGGACACGATCTCTGCTTTAACAAGACGTGCCAAGGAAACCGCCTCGCATGACGCGCTGAGGTGGGATAATAAAACGATTCGAATAAAGGCTTGGCCGTGGTGCGATGTCACACTACGGAATACGTCAGCAGATTAGATTTGTGTAAATATTATTCTCTCTATGGCAATATGTGGAAACTTATTTTGCAGAGCCGGACACTATCTTTGTGTTCAAAATCTTCTATGAAGTACTTGGAGGAGGAACCCGCCTTGCAATGCCGAAGACAATCTGCGCGCCGGACTCGTCGTCATTGAAGCCTGGTTCAGGGGCTACTGAGGGAGTCCTGGATTAGGGGGTGTCCGGATGGCCGGACTATACCTTCAGCCGGACTCCTGGACTATGAAGATACAAGATTGAAGACTTCGTCCCGTGTCCGGAAGGGACTTTCCTTGGCGTGGAAGGCAAGCTTGGCGATACGGATATGTAGATCTCCTACCATTGTAACCGACTTTGTGTAACCCTAACCCTCTCCGGTGTCTATATAAACCGGAGGGTTTTTAGTCCGTAGGACAACATACAGAACAACAATCATACCATAGGCTAGCTTCTAGGGTTTAGCCTCTCCGATCTCGTGGTAGATCTACTCTTGTACTACCCATATCACCAATATTAATCAAGCAGGACGTAGGGTTTTACCTCCATCAAGAGGGCCCGAACCTGGGTAAAACTTCGTGTCCCTTGCCTCCTATTACCATCCGGCCTAGACGCACAGTTCGGGACCCCCTACCCGAGATCCGCCAGTTTTGACACCGACACCCATCAATTGATGTCAATGCAAGGAGTAGGGATTGCCATGCAACAGATGCACTAGATCTATAAATGTATGAAAGCTCAACAAAAGAAACTAAGTGGGTGTGCATCCAACTTGCTTGCTCACAAAGACCTAGGGAATTTGAGGGAGCCCATTGTTGGAATATACAAGCCAAGTTCTATAATGAAAATTTCCCACAAGTATATGAAACTGACAAAACAAGAGACTCTCTATCATAAAGATCATGGTGCTACTTTGAGGCACAAGTGTGGAAAAAGAGGATAGTAGCATTGTCCCTTTTTTTGGGCCTTTCTTTTTTTGGACTTTCCCTTCTTTGGGACAATGCTCTTTTAATGATGATCATCACACTTCTATTTATTTACAACTCAATGATTACAACTCGATACTAAAACAAAATATGACTCTATATGAATGCCTCCGGCGGTGTACTGGGAAAGGCAATGAATCAAGAGTGACATGTATTATAAATTATGCATGGTGGCTTTGCCACAAATACGATGTCAACTACATGATCATGCAAAGCAATATGACAATGATGAAGCGTGTCATAAATGAAATGGTGGAAAGTTGCATGGCAATATATCTCGGAATGGCTATGAAAATGCCATAATAGGTAGGTATGGTGTTTGTTTTGAGGAAGATATAAGGAGGTTTATGTGTGATAGAGTGTATCATATCACGGGGTTTGGATGCACCAGCGAAGTTTGCACCAACTCTCAAGGTGAGAAAGGGCAATGCATGATACCGAAGAGGCTAGCAATGATGGAAGGGTGAGAGTGTGTATAATCCATGGACTCAACATTAGTCATAAAGAACTCACATACTTATTGCAAAAATCTACAAGTCATCAAAAACCAAGCATTACGCGCATGCTCCTAGGGGGGTATATTGGTAGGAAAAGACCATCGCTTGTCCCCGACCGCCACTCATAAGGAGGACAATCAAATAACACCTCATGCGTTCAAATTTTGTCCACAACGGTTTACCATACGTGCATGCTACAGGGACTGTGCACACCTCAACACAAGTAATTTCTCCAAATTCCAACAATTACTCAACTACACACTTAATATCATCATCTTTATATCTCAAAACAATTTCAAGTACAAAACTTCTCATTTAGTATCAATGACTCTATATGAAAGTTTTTATTCATATCCCTCGTGGATGCCATCATATTAGGGACTAATTTTAACCAAACAAATTACCATGCTGTCTAAAAGCTCTCAAAATAATATAAGTGAAGCATGAAGACAAACAGAAAACCACTGCTCTAAAAATATAAGTGAAGCACTAGAGTAAAATATATCTATGCTAAAGATATGTGAAGCAATAGAGTATTCTCTAATCATTAATGATCTTCAAATTTGTACAGAAGGATTTTATTCAAAAACAAACAAGAACAAATAACTAAATGACACTTCCAAGCAAAACACATATCATTGTGGTGAATAAAATATAGCTCAAGTAAAGTTACCGATGAACGAAGACGAAAGAGGGGCATGCCTTCCGGGGCCATCCCCCAAGCTTAGGCTCTTGGTTGTCCTTGAATATTTACCTTAGGGTTGCCTTGGTCATCCCCAAGCTTAGGCTCTTGCCACTCCTTATTCCATAGTCATCGAATCTTTACCCAAAACTTGAAAACTTCACAACACAAAACTTAAACAGAAACTGTAAAGCTCTGTAGTATAGAAAACAAACACCACTTAAGGTACTGTATGAACTCATTCTTGTATTATATTGGTGTTAAACTACTGTATTCCAACTTCTCTATGGTTATAACCTCCGATACTAGCCATAGATTCATCAAGATAAGCAAAACAACACCGAAAAACAAATCTGTCAAAAACAGAACAGTCTGTAGTAATCTGTAGTATTCGAATACTTTGTACCCAAAAATTCCTAAAATAAATTGCTGGACCGTGAGAAATTTATCTATTAATCATCTGCAAAAAGAATCAACCTAATCGCACTCTCCAGTAAAAAAATGGCAACTAATCTCGTGAGCGCGAAAGTTTATGTTTTTTACAGCAAGATCGCAAAGACTTCACCCAAGTCTTCCCAAAGGTTCTACTTGGCACAAACACTAATTAAAACATAAAACCACATCTAAACAGAGGCTAGATGAATTACTTATTACTAAATAGGATCAAAAAAGCAAGGAACAAAAAAATTTGGGTTGCCTCCCAACAAGCGCTATCATTTAACGCCCCTAGCTAGGCATGATGATTTCAATGATGCTCACATAAAATATAAGAATTGAGACATAAATAGAGCATCATGAAGTATATGACTAGCACATTTAATCCTAACCCACTTCCTATGCATAGGGATTTTGTGAGGAAACAACTTGTGGGAACAAGAATGAACTTGCATAGGAAGGTAAAACAAGCATAGCTTCAATATTTTAAGCACAGAGAGAGGAAACTTGATATTATTACAAGTCCTACAAGCATATATTCCTCCCATAATAAATTTCAGTATCATGATGAGATGAATTCAAAATATACACATCAATAAAGCATTATTTTCATGATTGCATAGAGTTACTTATACTGTCTCATATAAGAGCAAATCAACAAAAACTATCATGTGAGGCATAATCGATTGAAAACTAAAATCATGATAACAAGTTTCATGGGTTACATTTTCTTTATAGCATACAGTCATCACACTAATCATCATAGATAGCAACTTTGTTCTCTAATCATTGGAACCTCTTCCGAAATAGTGATTCATCACTAAATAAGTCATGACCTCTCCCAGGACCACTTTCATCAATATCAGATTCGATCGCTCATAAAAGGGGCTGATATCATCTCATAACATACCCAATTGTGCTTCATCATATTAGCGTGCAGGATATCCTTATCTAAAAATATCAGTCATATCAAGGCATCCCTACCGAGAACATACTGCATGAGCGCCCTGATGTCTACTACACAACCTTCTTCTTGTAGACGTTGTTGGGCCTCCAAGTGCAGAGGTTTGTAGGACAGTAGCAAATTTCCCTCAAGTGGATGACCTAAGGTTTATCAATCCGTAGGAGGCGTAGGATGAAGATGGTCTCTCTCAAGCAACCCTGCAACCAAATAACAAAGAGTCTCGTGTGTCCCCAACACACCCAATACAATGGTAAATTGTATAGGTGCACTAGTTCGGCGAAGAGATGGTGATACAAGTGGTATATGGATGGTAGATACTAGTTCTTGTAATCTGAAAATATAAAACAGCAAGGTAACGAATGATAAAAGTGAGCGTAAATGGTATTGCAATGTGTTGAAACAAGGCCTAGGGTTCATACTTTCACTAGTGCAAGTTCTCTCAACAATAATAACGTAATTGGATCACATAACTATCCCTCAACATGCAACAAAGAGCCACTCCAAAGTCACTAATAGCGGAGAACAAACGAAGAGATTATGGTATGGTACGAAACCACCTCAAAGTTATTCTTTCCAATCAATCCGTTGGGCTATTCCTATAGGTGTCACAAACAGCCCTAGAGTTCGTACTAGAACAACACCTTAAGACACAAATCAACCAAAACCCTAATGTCACCTACATACTCCAATGTCACCTCAAGTATCCATGGGTATGATTATACGATATGCATCACACAATCTCGGATTCATCTATTCAAACCAACACAAAGTACTTCAAAGAGTGCCCCAAAATTTCTACTGGAGAATCATGACGAAAACGTGTGCCAACCCCTATGCATAGGTTCGTGGGCAGAACCCGCAAGTTGGTCACAAAACATACATCAAGTGAATCACGTGATATGCCATTGTCACCACAGATACTCACGACAAGACATACATCAAGTGTTCTCAAATCTTTAAAGACTCAATCCGATAAGATAACTTGAAAGGGGAAACTCAATCCATTACAAGAGAGTAGATGGGGAGAAACATCATAAGATCCAACTATAATAGCAAAGCTCGCGATACATCAAGATCGTACCACCTCAAGAACATGAGAGAGAGAGAGAGATCAAACACATAGCTGTTGGTACATACCCTCAGCCCCGAGGGAGAACTACTCCCTCCTCGTCATGGAGAGCACCGGGATGATGAAGATGGCCACCGGAGAAGGATTCCCCCCCTCCGATAGGGTGCTAGAACGAGTCTAGATTGGTTTTCGGTGGCTACGGAGGCTTCTGGCGGGCGGAACTCCCAATCTACTATGCTCCCCGGTCGTTTTAGGGTATATGGGTATATATAGGCGGAAGAAATACATCAGGGGAGCCATGAGGGGCCCACGAGGGTGGAGGGCGCGCCCAGGGGGTGGGCGCGCCCCCTGCCTCGTGGCTTCCTCGTTGATCCCCTGACGTGCACTCCAAGTCTCCTGTATTGCTTTCTTTCCAAAAATAACTTTTCTGAAGGTTTCATTCCGTTTGGACTCCGTTTGATATTCCTTTTCTTCAAACCCCTAAAACAAGGAAAAAACAGAAACTGGCACTGGGCTCTAGGTTAATAGGTTAGTCCCAAAAATCATATAAAATAGCATATAAATGCATATAAAACATCCAAGGTTGATAATATAATAGCATGGAACAATCAAAAATTATAGATACATTGGAGACGTATCAGCATCCCCAAGCTTAATTTGTGCTCGTCCTCAAGTAGGTAAATGATAAAAATAGAATTATTGATGTGAATGCTACCGAACATATTTCTCTAAGTAATTCTCTTCATTTTGACATGAATGTTCAGATCCATAAGATTCAAGACAAAAGTTTAGTATTGACATAAAAATAATAATACTTCAAGCATACTAACTAAGCAATCATGTCTTCTCAAAATAACATGGCCAAAGAAAGTTCATCCCTACAAAATCATATAGTTTGGTCATGCTCCATTTTCGTGACACAAGAATGCTCTCATCATGCACAACCACGATGACAAGCCAAGCAATTGTTTCATACTTTAGTAATCTCAAACTTTTTTCAACTTTCGCGCAATACATGAGCGTGAGCCATGGATATAGCACTATGGGTGGAATAGAATATGATGATGGGGGTTATGTGGAGAAGACAAAAAGGAGAAAGTCTCACATAAACGAGGCTAATCAATGAGCTATGGAGATGCCCATCGATTGATGTTAATGCAAGGAGTAGGGATTCCCATGCAACGGATGCACTAGAGCTATAAATGTATGAGAGCTCAACAAAAGAAACTAAGTGGGTGTGCATCCAACTTGCTTGCTCACAAAGACCTAGGGCACTTGAGGAGGCCCATTGTTGGAATATACAAGCCAAGTTCTATAATGAAAAATTCCCACTAGTATATGAAGCACAAGTGTGGCAAAGGATAGTAGCATTGTCCCTTCTCTCTTTTCTCTCTCTTTTTTGGGCCTTCTCTTTTTTTATGGACTTTCTCTCCTTTTTTTAATTCCTCACTTGGGACAATGCTCTAGAAAATGATGATCATCACACTTCTATTTATTTACAACTCAATGATTACAACTCGATGCTAGAACAAAAGATGACTCTATATGAATGCCTCCGGCGGTGTACCGGGATATGCAATGAATCAAGAGCAACATATACGAAAAATTATGAGCGGTGGCTTCGCCACAAATACGATGTCAACTACATGATCATGCAAAGAAATATGACAATGATGAATGTGTCAATATAAATAGGATGGTGGAAAGTTGCATGGCAATATATCTCGGAATGGCTATGGAAATGCCATAATAGGTAGGTATGGTGGCTGTTTTGAGGAAGATATAAGGAGGTTTATGTGTGATAGAGCGTATCATATCATGGGTTTTGGATGCACCGGCGAAGTTTGCACCAACTCTCAATGTGAGAAAGGGCAATGCACGGTACCGAAGAGGCTAGCAATGATGGAAGGGTAAGAGTGCATATAATCCATGGATTGAACATTAGTCATAAAGAACTCACATACTTATTGCAAAAATCTACAAGTCATAAAAAACCAAGCACTACGCGCATGATCCTAGGGGGATAGATTGGTAGGAAAAGACCATCGCTTGTCCCCGACCGCCACTCATAAGGAGGACAATCAAATAACACCTCATGTTTCAAATTTGTTACACAACGTTTACCATATGTGCATGCTACGGGACTTGCAAACTTCAACACAAGTATTTCTCAAATTCACAACTACTCAACTAGCACAACTTTAATATCACTATCTCCATATCTCAAAACAATTATCAAGTATCAAACTTCTCTTAGTATTCAATGCACTCTATATGAAAGTTTTTATTATACCCATCTTGGATGCCTATCATATTAGGACTAGATTCATAACCAAAGAAAACTACCATGTTGTTCTAAAGACTCTAAAAATAATATAAGTGAAGCACGAGAGTTCATCTATTTATTCAAAATAAAACTACCACCATTCTCTAAAAGATATAAGTTAAGTACTAGAGCAAACAACAAACTACTCCGAAAGATATAAGTGGAGATCAATGAGTAGTTGAATAATTATGCAACTATGTGAAGACTCTCTAACATTTAAGAACTTCAGATCTTGGTATTTTATTCAAACATCAAGCAAAACAAAATGAAATAAAATGACGCTCCAAGCAAAACACATATCATGTGGTAAATAAAAATATAGCTCCAAGTAAAGTTACCGATGAACGAAGACGAAAGTGGGGATGCCTTCCGGGGCATCCCCAAGCTTAGGCTTTTGGTTGTCCTTGAATATTACCTTGGGGTGATTTGGGAATCCCCAATCTTAGGCTCTTTCCACTCCTTATTCCATACTCCATCGAATCTTCGCGCAAAACTTGAAAACTTCACAACACAAAGCTTAACAGAAAACTCGTAAGCTCCGTTAGTATAAGAAAATAAATCACCACTTAGGTACTGTTGTGAACTCATTCTAAATTCATATTGGTGTAATATCTACTGTATTCCAACTTCTCTATGGTTCATACCCTCCGATACTACTCATAGATTCATCAAAATAAGCAAACAACACATAGAAAACAGAATCTGTCAAAAACATAATAGTCTGTAGTAATCTGGATCAGACGTATACTTATGGAATCCCCAAAATTCTAAAATAAATTGGTGTACCTGATTAATTTATCTATTAATCATCTGAAAAAAGAATTAACTAAATATAACTTTCCAAATAAAAATGGCAGCAATTCTCGTGAGCGCTAAAGTTTCTGTTTTTTACAGCAAGATCAACAAGACTTTCCCCAAGTCTTCCCAACGGTTCTACTTGGCACAAACACTAATTAAAATACAAAAACTCAATCATAACAGAGGATAGATAAATTATTTATTGCTAAACTGGAACATAAAGCAAGGAACAAAAACAAAATTGGGTTGCCTCCCAACAAGCGCTATCGTTTAACGCCCCTAGCTAGGCATGATGATTTCAATGATGCTCACATAAAAGATAAGAATTGAAACATAAAGAGAGCATTATGAATAATATGACTAGAACATTTAAGTCTAACCCACTTCCTATGCATAGGAATTTTGTGATCAAACAACTTATGTGAACAAGAATCAACATGCATAGCAAGGTGAAGCAAGCAATACTTCAAGATTTTCAACATGTAGAGAGGAAACTTGATATTATTGCAACCCCTACAAGCATATATTCCTCCCTCATAATAATTTTCAGTAGCATCACGAATTAATTCAACAATATAACCATCACATAAAGCATTCTTTTCATGATCTACAAGCATAGAAATTTTATTACTCTCCACATAAGAAAAATTCTTCTTATGAATAGTAGTGGGAGCAAACTCAACAAAATAATTATCATGTGAGGCATAATCCAATTGAAAACTAAAATCATGATGAAAAGTTTCATGGGTATCATTATTCTTTATATCATACAAGTCATCACAATAATCATCATAGATAGCAACTTTGTTCTCATAATCAATTGGAACCTCTTCCGGAATAGTGGATTCATCACAAAATAAAGTCATGACCTCTCCAAATCCACTTTCATCAATATAATCATCATAAATAGGAGGCATGCTTTCATCATAATAAATTTTCTCATCAAAACTTGGGGAAAAAATATCATCTTCATCAAACATAGCTTCCCCCAGCTTATGGCTTTGCATATCATTAGCATCATGGATATTCAAAGAATTCATACTAAAAACATTGCAATCATGCTCATCATTCAAAGATTTAGTGCCAAACATTCTAATGCATTCTTACTCTAGCACTTGAGCACAATTGTCGGAATCCTTATTTTCATGGTAGATATTAAAAAGATGAATCATATGAGGTACCCTTAGTTCCATATTTTTTGTAGTTTTCTTTTATAAACTAAACTAGTGATAAAACAAGAAACAAAAAGATTTGATTGCAAGATCTAAAGATATACCTTCAAGCACTCACCTTCCCTGGAAACGGCGCCAGAAAAGAGCTTGATGTCTACTACACAACCTTCTTCTTGTAGACGTTGTTGGGCCTCCAAGTGCAGAGGTTTGTAGGACAGTAGCAAATTTCCCTCAAGTGGATGACCTAAGGTTTATCAATCCATAGGAGGCGTAGGATGAAGATGGTCTCTCTCAAGCAACCCTGCAACCAAATAACAAAGAGTCTCTTGTGTCCCCAACACACCCAATACAATGGTAAATTGTATAGGTGCACTAGTTCGGCGAAGAGATGGTGATACAAGTGGTATATGGATGGTAGATAATAGTTTTTGTAATCTGAAAATATAAAACAGCAAGGTAACGAATGATAAAAGTGAGCGTAAACGGTATTGCAATGTGTTGAAACAAGGCCTAGGGTTCATACTTTCACTAGTGCAAGTTCTCTCAACAATAATAACATAATTGGATCACATAACTATCCCTCAACATGCAACAAAGAGTCACTCCAAAGTCACTAATAGTGGAGAACAAACGAAGGGATTATGGTAGGGTACGGAACCACCTCAAAGTTATTCTTTCCAATCAATCCGTTGGGCTATTCCTATAAGTGTCACAAACAGCCCTAGAGTTTGTACTAGAATAACACCTTAAGACACAAATAAACCAAAACCCTAATGTCACCTAGATACTCCAATGTCACCTCAAGTATATGTGGGTATTATTATACAATATGCATCACACAATCTCAGATTCATCTATTCAAACCAACACAAAGTACTTCAAAGAGTGCCCCAAAATTTCTACCGGAGAATCACGACGAAAACTTGTGCCAACCCCTATGCATAGGTTCATGGGCGGAACCCTCAAGTTGGTCACCAAAACATACATCAAGTGAATCACGTGATATCCCATTGTCACCACAGATACGCACGGCAAGACATACATCAAGTGTTCTCAAATCTTTAAAGACTCAATCCGATAAGATAACTTCAATGGGAAAAATCAATCCATTACAAGATAGTAGAGGGGGAGAAACATTATAAGATCCAACTATAATAGAAAAGCTCACGATACATCAAGATCGTACCACCTCAAGAACATGAGAGAGAGAGAGAGAGATCAAACACATAGCTACTGGTACATTCCCTCAGCCCCGAGCGAGAGCTACTCCCTCCTCATCATGGAGAGCACCGGGATGATGAAAATGGCCACCGGAGAAGGATTCCCCCCTCCGGCAGGGTGCCGGAATGGGTCTAGATTGGTTTTCGGCGGCTACGGAGGCTTCTGGTGGCGGAACTCCCGATCTATTGTGCTTCCCGATTGTTTTAGGGTATATGGGTATATATAGGCGGAAGAAATACATCAGGGGAGCCATGAGGGGCCCACGAGGGTGGACGGCGTGCCCCCCTGCTTCGTGGCTTCCTCGTTGATCCCCTGACGTGCACTCCAAGTCTCCTGTATTGCTTTCTTTCCAAAAATAACTTTTCCGAAGGTTTCATTCCGTTTGGACTCTGTTTGATATTCCTTTTCTTCGAAACCCTAAAACAAGGAAAAAACAGAAACTGGCACCGGGCTCTAGGTTAATAGGTTAGTCCCAAAAATCATATAAAATTGCATATAAATGCATATAAAACATCCAAGGTTGATAATATAATAGCATGGAACAATCAAAAATTATAGATACGTTGGAGACGTATCAATCCCCAAGCTTGTGGCTTTGCATATCATTAGCATCATGGATATTCAAAGAATTCATACTAACAACATTGCAATCATGCTCATCATCTGAAGATTTAGTGCCAAACATTTTAATACATTCTTCTTCTAGCACTTGGGCACAATTTTCCTTTCCATCATTTTAACAAAAGATATTAAAAAGATGAAGCATATGAGGAACCCTCAATTCCATTTTTTAGTTTTCTTTTATAGACTAAACTAGTGATAAAACAAGAAACAAAAAGATTTGATTGCAAGATCTAAAGATATACCTTCAAGCGCTAACCTCCCCGGCAATGACGCCAGAAAAGAGCTTGATGTCTACTACACAACCTTCTTCTTGTAGATGTTGTTAGGCCTCCAAGTGCAGAGGTTTGTAGGATAGTAGCAAATTTCCCTCAAGTGGATGACCTAAGGACTATCAATCCATGGGAGGCGTAGGATGAAGATGGTCTCTCTCAAACAACCATGCAACCAAATAACAAAGAGTCTCTTGTGTCCCCAACACACCCAATACAATGGTAAATTGTATAGGTGCACTAGTTCGGCGAAGAGATGGTGATACAAGTGCAATATGGATGGTAGATATAAGTTTTTGTAATCCAAAAATATAAAAACAGCAAGGTAGTAAGTGGTAAAAGTGAGCGTGAATGGTATTGTAATGTGTTTAAACAAGGCCCATGGTTCATACTTTCACTAGTGGAAGTTCTCTCAACAATAATAACATAATTGGATCATATAACTATCCCTCAACATGCAACAAAGAGTCACTCCAAAGTCACTAATAGCGGAGAACAAACAAAGAGATTATTGTAGGGTATGAAACCACCTCAAAGTTATCCTTTCTGATCGATCTATTCAAGAGTCCGTAGTAAAATAACACGAAGCTATTCTTTCCATTCAATCTATCATTGAGTTCGTACTAGAATAACACCTTAAGACACAAATAAACCAAAACCCTAATGTCACCTAGATACTCCAATGTCACCTCAAGTATCGGTGGGTATGATTATACGATATGCATCACACAATCTCAGTTTCATCTATTCAACCAACACAAAGAACTTCAAAGAGTGTCCCAAAGTTTCTACCGGAGAGTCAAGACGAAAACGTGTGCCAACCCCTATGCATAAGTTCACGAGGTCACGAAACTCGCAAGTTGATCACCAAAACATACATCAAGTGGATCACGTGATATCCCATTGTCACCACAGATAAGCACATGCAAGACATACATCAAGTGTTCTCAAATCCTTAAAGACTCAATCCGATAAGATAACTTCAAAGGGAAAACTCAATCCATCACAAGAGAGTAGAGGGGGAGAAACATCATAAGATCCAACTATAATAGCAAAGCTCGTGATACATCAAGATCGTTCCGAATCAAGAACACGAGAGAGAGAGAGATAGAGAGAGAGAGAGAGAGAGATCAAACACATAGCTACTGGTACATACCCTCAACCCCGAGGGCGAACTACTCCCTCCTTGTCATGCAGAGCGCCGGGATGAAGAAGATGGCCACCAGAGAGGGATTCCCCCTCCGGCAGGGTGCCGGAACGGGTCTAGATTGATTTTCGGTGGCTACGGAGGCTTCTGGTGGTGGAACTCCCGATCTAGGTTATTTTATGGAGGTTTCTGTATATATAAGAGGTGTTGGCGTCAGGGACAAGTCAGGGGGGTCTCCGAGGTGGCCACGAGGTAGGGGGCGCGCCCAGGGGGGTAGGGCGTGCCCCCCCACCCTCGTGGTGGCCTCGGGACTCTTCTGGCCCATCTCCGGTACTCCGTGGGCTTCTTCTGGTCCAAAAATGATCTCCGTGAAATTTCAGGTCAATTGGACTCTGTTTGGTTTTCCTTTTCTGTGATACTCAAAAACAAGGAAAAAACAAAAACTGCCACTAGGCTCTAGGTTAATAGGTTAGTCCCAAAAATCATATAAAATAGCATATAAATGCATATAAAACATCCAAGGTTGATAATATAATAGCATGGAACAATCAAAAATTGTAGATACGTTGGAGACATATCAGATGACTATACGTGAAGCCTCGACAACCTTTACTATTAGTGAATCACCTTCAGCTCAGGGCTTTACGAATGCAACCACCGGCTCTTGGGCTACCACCATAGTCGCAACTGGAACAACACCACTATTAGCCTTGTACACCTCTACCTTGGTGGCAGAACTATACAAACTCTCGTACCCGCCAGACTCGAATCTAGCATGAGCAAGATGGATTCTAAACCAACCATGCCGACAAGTCGGACAACATCATTGTCGACATATATGGATGGTGAGTATCTCTGGGATTTCCTGAGGATGGCTTCGTCAGTCGAAGCAGTGCTGAAACTGGGAGGCGCATGATCCTGGAGTGATAGGGTTTAGGGTTTAGCAACGCTGGAGGCATCAACGATGAAGGACATGCTCCTAACGACCATCATTGTTCCCAGAGGGAGTGTGGCGGAGGTAGTATGCCATACTGAGTCATTGTCCATGAAGTGTAGTGTACCAAAACGCACATGCTACCTGGGCCTTAGCCTGCCACTGATTGCTAGAGAGGATCCCGCCCGGATCGCTGATCTAGCGTGTGCTTGCCCCATGGTGCGCACAAATTGTGGCGGGGATTTCGTGTCAACCATCATGATGTGGGGATTTTGTGATTGCAAGGTCCACGTGGATGATCTAGGACGAAATTCCACACAGTGGAGGTTTTACCTAGGTCCCGGACCTTTGTTCAAGGGATAACACCCTACTCCTGGTAGCTGTTCTCTCTTGTAAGAGCAAAGTGTTTACAATGCGTGACCTTGTCAATCTCGATGGAGCTCCAAATCTTGTGTGTAACTCGCTTTGAACCTATCAAAAACTTATCTATAATTTATCCTACCTTCGCCTTATATATGGGTGGCGAAGTTTGGAATACAACATACGTATGGCCACGTCCTGGTAACGGAGCAGTAAAGACAACAATTACGAGGGTCTTGATGGCGTTATGGTATAACTATATTTGATGGCGTTGTTGTCAACGCCGGCTTCAAATGCCCTATGTCCGGTTTAGTCAGATCAAATTCATGGTGTGGATCAGCCAAATGGAATCGGTGATGCCGGCCTAACCGAATGCTTTTCTTGGTGTAGACTCAGTCGCTTGGGCATGTTGGGCCAGATCTTTATTATGGGCATACCATGGGGGATCATAGCTTCAAGGATGATGCAACGAGTGCCCCTCCCCATGTTTGGGTCCTTGTTATTTAAGGAAATATGCCCTAGAGGCAATAATAAAGTTGTTATTTATATTTCCTTATATCATGATAAATGTTTATTATTCATGCTAGAATTGTATTAACCGGAAACTCAGTACATGTGTGATACATAGACAAAACAGAGTGTCCCTAGTATGCCTCTACTTGACTAGCTCGTTAATAAAAGATGATTAAGTGTCCTAACCATAGACATGTGTTGTCATTTGATGAATGGGATCACATCATTAGGAGAATGATGTGATGGACAAGACCCATCCGTTAGCTTAGCATAATGATCGTTTAGTTTTATTTCTATTGCTTTCTTCATGACTTATACATATTGCTCTGACTATGAGATTATGCAACTCCCGAGTACTAGAGGAACACTTTGTGTGCTATCAAACGTCACAACATAACTGGGTGATTATAAAGATTCTCTACAAGTGTCTCCGATGGTGTTTGTTGAGTTGGCATTGATCGAGATCAGGATTTGTCACTCCGAGTATCGGAGAGGTATCTCTGGGCCCTCTCGGTAATGCACATCACTATAAGCCTTGCAAGCAATGTGACTAATGATTTAGTCACGGGATGATGCATTATGGAACAAATAAAGAGACTTGCCGGTAACGAGATTGAACTAGGTATGAAGATACCGACGATCGAATCTCGGGCAAGTAACATACCGATGACAAAGGGAATGACGTATGTTATTATGCGGTTTGACCAATAAAGATCTTCGTAGAATATCTAGGAGACAATATGAGCATCTAGGTTCCGCTATTGGTTATTGACCGGAGATGTGTCTCGGTCATGTCTACATAGTTCTCGAACCCGTAGGGTCCGCACGCTTAATGTTCGATGACAATTTATATTATGAGTTACGTGATTTGATGACCGAAGTTTGTTCAGAATCCCGGATAAGATCACGGGCATGACGAGGAGTCTCGAAATGGTTGAGAGGTAAAGATCATTATATTGGAAGGTTATATTCGGACACCGGAATGATTCTGAAGTGATTCGGGTATTTTCGGAGTACCGGGAGGTTACCGGAACTCCCCGGGGAAGTATTGGGCCTTCATGGGCTTTAGTGGAAAGGAGAGAAGGGCCACAAGGGGTGGCCGCGCCCTCCCCCCATGGCAAGTCCGAATAGGACTAGGGAGGGGGCGGTGCCCCCTCTTTCCTTCTCCTTCACTTCCTCCTTCCCTCTCCCCCTCTTGTAAAAGGAAGGGGACTCCAAGTAGGATTGGGAATCCTAGTTGGACTCCCCTATGGCATGCGCCCCCCCTTGGTCGACATCCTCCCCCCTCCTTTATATACGTGGGTAGGGGGCACCCCAAAGGACATCAGACAATCTCTTAGCCGTGTGCGATGCCCCCCTCCACAGTTCAACACCTCGGTCATATCCTCGTAGTGCTTAGGTGAAGCCCTACGCCGGTAACTTCATCATCACCGTCGCCACGCCGATGTGCTGACGGAACTCTCCCTCGTCCTCAACTGGATCAAGAGCTCAAGGGATATCATTATGCTGAACGTCTGCGGAACACGGAGGTGCCGTATGTTCGGTACTTGGATCGGTTGGATCGTGAAGACGTTCAACTACATCAACCGGGTTACTAAACACTTCCGCTCTCGGTCTACGAGGGTACATGGACACACTCTCATGTCTCGTTGCTATGCATCTCCTAGATAGATCTTGCGTGATCGTAGGAATTTTTTTGAATTACTACATTCCCCATCAGTGGCATCCGAGCCAGGTCTATGCGTAGATGATATATGCACGAGTAGAACACAAAGAGTTGTGGGCGATAATAGTCATACTGCTTACCACCAACATCTTACTTTGATTCGGCGGTATTGTTGGATGAAGCGGCCCGGACCGACATTACATGACCGCGTTCATGAGACTGGTTCTACCGACGTGCTTCGCACAAAGGTGGCTGGCGGGTGTCTGTTTCTCGAACTTTAGTTGAATCGGATTTGACTACGACCGGTCCTTGTTGAAGGTTAAAATAGCACACTTGACAAAAAATCGTTGTTGTTTTGATGCTTAGGTAAGAACGGTTCTTGCAAAAGCCCGTAGCAGCCAAGTAAAACTTGCAATAACAAAGTAGAGGATGTCTAGCTAAGTTGTTTTTGCAGGGCTTGTTGTGATGCGATATGGTCAAGATGTGATGAGATATAAATTGTTGTATGAGATGATCATGTTTTTTAAAAGTTATCGACAACTGGCAGGAGCCTTATGGTTGTCGCTTTATTGTATAAAATGCAATCGCCATGTAATTGCTTTACTTTATCACTAAGAAGTAATGATAGTCATGGAAGCAACAATTGGCGAGACGACAACGATGTTATGATGGAGATCAAGGTGTCAAGCCGGTGACAATGGAGATCATGATGATGCTTTGGAGATGGAGATCAAAGGCACAAGATGATGATGGCCATATCATGTCACATATTTTGATTGCATGTGATGTTTATCTTTTATGCATCTTATTTTGCTTAGTACAGCGGTAGCATTATAAGATGATCCTGTTGGGGAACTCAGTATTTCAAATTTTTTACCTACGATCATGCAAGATCTATCTAGGTGATGCATAGCAATGAGTGGGGAGAGTGTGTCTACGTACCCTCGTAGACCTAAAGCGGAAGCGTTTAGTAACGCGGTTGATGTAGTCGAACGTCTTTGCGATCCAGCTGATCTAAGCACCGAACGTACGGCACCTCCGTGTTCAACACACGTTCAGCTCGATGACGTCCCTCGATCTCTTGATCCCGTTCAGGACAAGGGAGAGTTCAGTCAGCACGACGGTGTGGCGACGGTGATGATGAAGTTGCCGGCGTAGTGCTTCGCCTAAGCACTACGACGATATGACCGAGGTGTGTAACTATGGAGGGAGGCACCGCACAAGGCTAAGAGAAGGCTTGGTGTGCCTTTGGGGTGTCCCCCTCCCATGTATATAAAGGAGGGGGAAGAGGAGGCCGGCCCTATAGGAGGCGTGCCAAGGGGGGAGTCCTACTTGGACTCCCGGACCAAGTAGAATTCGTCCCTCCCTTTCCTATTCCAACTAGGAGAAGGAGGGAAGGGGAAAGAGGGGGGAAGGAAGGAGGGGGGCGCTGCCCCCTCCTAGTCCAATTCGGACCAGCCCATGGGGGCATGCGGCCACCCCTTGATGCCCTTCTCTCCTTACCCCTAAATCCCATTAAGGCCCATTACTCTCCCGGGGGGTTCCGGTAACCTCCCGGTACTCCGGAAAATACTCGAAACACTTCGGAACCATTCCGGTGTCCAAATATAACCTTCCGATATATCGATCTTTACCTCTTGACCATTTCGAGACTCCTCGTCATGTCCGTGATCTCATTTGGGACTCCGAACAAACTTCGGTCATCAAATCACATAACTCATAATGCAAATCATCATCGAACGTTAAGCGTGCGGACCCTACGGATTCGAGAACTATGTAGACATGACTGAGACACATCTCCGGTCAATAACCAATAGTGGAATCTGGATGCTCATATTGGCTCCTACATATTCTACGAAGATCTTTTATCGGTCAAACCGCATAACAACATATGTTGTTCCCTTTGTCATCGGTATGTTACTTGCCCGAGATTCGATCGTCGTTATCATCATACCTAGTTCAATCTCGTTACTGGCAAGTCTATTTATTCATTCCGTAATGCATCATCCCATAACTAACTCATTAGTCACATTTCTTACAAGGCTCATAGTGATGTGCATTACTCAAGACGGCCCAGAGACACCTATTCGATACACGGAATGACAAATCCTAATATCAATCTATGCCAACTCAACAAACACCATCGGAGACACCTGTAGAGCATCTTTATAATCACCCAGTTACGTTGTGACATTTGATAGCACACAAAGCATTCCTCCGGTATTCGGGGGTTGCATAATCTCATAGTCAGAGGAACATGTATAAGTCATGAAGAAAGCAATAGCAATAAAACTAAATGATCATTATGCTAAGCTAAAAGATGTGTCTTGTCCATTGCATCATTCTCCTAATGATGTGATCCCATTCATCAAAGGACAACACATGTCTATGGTCAGGAAACTTAACCATCTTTCATTAACGAGCTAGTCAAGTAGAGGCATACTAGGGACACTCTGTTTGTGTATGTATTCACACATGTACTAAGTTTCCGGTTAATACAATTCTAGCGTGAATAATAAAAATTTATCATGATATAAGGAAATATAAATAACAACTTTATTATTGCCTCTAGGGCATATTTTGTTCAGTCTCCCACTTGCACTAGAGTCAATAATCTAGTTCACATCGTCATGTGATTTAACACCAATAGTTCACATGTTTATGTGATTAGTTCACATCGCCATGTGACTAACACCCAAAAGGGTTTACTACAGTCCATAATCTAGTTCACATCGCTATGTGATTAACACCCAAAGACTGATCATGTTTTGCTTGTGAGAGAAGTTTAGTCAACGGGTCTGCCACATTCAGAGCCATATGTATTTTGCAAATTTTCTATGTCTACAATGCTCTGCACGGAGCTACTCTAGCTAATCACTCCCACTTTCAATATGTATCCAGTTGGAGACTCAGAGTCATCCGGATCGGTGTCAAACCTTGCATCAACGTAACTCTTTACGCTGAACTCTTAATCACCTCCATAATCGAGAAAATATTTCCTTATTCTAGTAAGGATAATTTTGACCGCTGTCCAGTGATCCACTCCTGGATCACCATTGTACCCTCTTGCCAAACTCATGGTGAGGTACACGATAGGTCTGGTACACAGCATAGCATACTTTATAGAACCTATGACTGAGGCATAGGGAATGACTTTCATTCTCTTTCTATTTTCTTCCATGGTCGGGTTTTGAGTCTTACTCAACTTCACACCTTGCAACACAGGCAAGAACTCCTTCTTTGACTGTTCCTTTTGAGCTACTTCAAAATCTTGTCAAGGTATGCACTTATTGAAAAAAATCCTATCAAGCGTCTTGATCTATCTCTATAGTACTCAATATGTAAGCAGCTTCATCGAGGTCTTTCTTTGAAAAAATCCTTTCAAACATTATGCTTTCCTGAAAATTCTGCATCATTTCCGATCAACAATATGCCATTCACACATACTTATCAGAAAGGCTGTAGTGCTCCCACTCACTTTCTTGTAAATACAGGCTTCACCGCAAGTCTGTATAAAACCATATGCTTTGATCATCTTATCAAAGCGTACATTCCAACTCCGAGATGTTTGCACCAGTCCATAGATGGATCATTGGAGCTTGCACACTTTGTTAGCACCTTTAGGATCGACAAAACCTTCTGGTTGCATCATATACAACTCTTCTTTAATATATCCATTAAGGAATGCAGTTTTGACATCCATTTGCCAGATTTCATAAAATGCGGCAATTGCTAACATGATTCAGACAGACTTAAGCATCGCTACGAGTGAGAAAATCTTATCGTCGTCAACACCTTGAACTTGTCGAAAACCTTTCGCAACAAGTCGAGCTTTGTAGACAGTAACATTACCGCCAGCGTCAGTCTTCTTATTGAAGATCCATTTATTCTCTATGGCTTGCCGATCATCGGGCAAGTCAACCAAAGTCCATACTTTCTTCTCATACATGGATCCCATCTCAGATTTCATGGCCTCAAGCCATTTCGTGGAATATGGGCTCATCATCACTTCCTCATAGTTCATAGGTTCGTCATGGTCAAGTAACATGACCTCCAGAATAGGATTACCGTACCAATCTGGTGCGGATCGTACTCTGGTTGACCTACAAGGTTCGGTAGTAACTTGATCAGAAGTTTCATGATTATCATCATTAGTTTCCTCACTAATTGGTGTAGGAATCATTGGAACTAATTTCTGTGATGAACTACTTTCCAATTTGGGAGAAGGTACAATTACCTCATCAAGTTCTACTTTCCTCCCACTCACTTCTTTTGAGGGAAACTTCTTCTCTAGAAAGGATCCAATCTTAGCAACGAATATCTTGCCTTCGGATCTGTGATAGAAGGTGTACCCAACAGTTTCCTTTGGGTATCCTATGAAGACGCATTTCTCCGATTTGGGTTCGAGTTTATCAGGTTGAAGCTTTTTCACATAAGCATCACAGCCCCAAACTTTAAGAAACGACGGCTTAGGTTTCTTGCACAAACACAGTTCATGTGGTGTCGTCTCAACGGATTTAGATGGTGCCCTATTTAACGTGAATGCAATTGTCTCTAATGCATAACCCCAAAACGATAGTGGTAAATCGATAAGAGACATCATAGATCACACCATATCCAATAAAGTATGGTTACGATGTTCGGACACACCATTATGTTGTGGTGTTCCAGGTGGTGTGAGTTGTGAAATTTATTCCACATTGTTTTAGTGAAGGCCAAACTAATAACTCAAATATTAACCTCCACAATTAGATCGTAGAAAATTTTATTTTCTTGTTACGATGATTTCCACTTCACTCTGAAATTCTTTGAAGTTTTCAAATGTTTCAGACTTGTGTTTCATTAAGTAGATATACCTATATATGCTCAATTCATCTGTGAAGGTCAGAAAATAATGTTACTTGCCCGAGATTCGATCGTCGGTATCATCATACCTAGTTCAATCTCGTTACTGGCAAGTCTCTTTACTTGTTTCGTAATGCATCATCCTGTAACTAACTCATTAGTCACATTGCTTGCAAGACTCATAGTGATGTGCATTACCGAGAGGGCCTAGAGATACCTCTCCCATACACGGAGTGACAAATCCTAATCTTGATCTATGCCAACTCAACAAACACCATTGGAGACACCTGTAGAGCATCTTTATCATCACCCTGTTACGTTGTAATGTTTGATATCACACAAGGTGTTCCTCTGGTATTCGGGAGTTGCATAATCTCATAGTCAGAGGAACATGTATAAGACATGAAGAAAGCAATAGCAATAAAACTAAACGATCATTATGCTAATACAAGGATGGGTATTGTCCATCACATCATTCTCCTAATGATGTGATCCCGTTCATCAAACGACAACACATGTCTATGGTCAGGAAACTTAACCATCTTTGGTTAACGAGCTAGTCAAGTAGAGGCATACTAGGGACACTGTCGGTGTACAAAAAGAGGGGTACACTTTTTGTACCCCTATAACTGTGCATGGGCAGTCTGAGCCACGGGCACCACCACACTGAGCAAGGCAAGGGAGGTGAGCCAAGGTAAGGCCGAAGCTCAAGAGAAGCAGAACAATGCCAAGACCAAGACCACAAAGAGCAAAGGGGACGAAGCGGACCCCCCGGCAAGATCCTTGCCGTGAGGCGGGTTTAGCAAACCCGGCAAGACCCTTGCCGTGGCAGCTCGCCCCATACCTACAGAGTGAGTCACCCTTGAGTCCACTGCCCCCATGGGGCAAGGATTCAGGAGACATCCCCGTGGTGGCATGCAGATCTTTGTGAAGACATTCGAGATCAGATACACCCTTCAGAAGATGATGATCCTTGGCGGGATCCCAGCCAAGGAGGACCACAAGGCCCCCGGCAAGAGCCTTGCCGGGGATGACAGCAGGCACCACGGCAAGACCCTTGCCGGGGCCCCGGCAAGGCCCTTGCCAAAAACACCCATTGGGCCACCATCAGGCCCACGCCAGTTAAACCTCCACCGCCGTTCGCATGCAGCTGCCGACCCAACCAGCTGGGCAGGCACCTGCCTGGCGGCATGCAGATCTTCTTGGAGACCCACCACTGCGCCACCTCAGCTGCCTGCCTGCCTACATGGCACTGCGGGCGCCGCTGGCCAGGGCGCGTGTCGACGCGAGAGGGAGCGGCGACGGACGAGACAGGGCTCTCCCCCGTCCTCGATAAAGCAAGGACACCTTGGCAAGACGCATTAAATGCGCCTTGTCATGTAATGCGAGGGATAACCTCGCATCACTGTTCCCTTTCCACCTCCTGGTGCTACTGTGGCACCCCCTTTCCTATAAAAGGAGGCCCGAGGCGACCAGGAGGGGGATTCAGCTTTTTGGAGCTCCTCACGCCCCATAGCTAGCTCAAGAACACAGATATACAATCCACCAAAGCAGGAGTAGGGTTTTACGCATCCCTGCGTCGCGATCCGTGCAGGTTTCGCTGCCACCAACGCCAGCAGAAGCCCTGGCGCGCGCGCAGTTGCTCCTCGAGTTTCCTCCCACTACGGGGAAACTCGACGAATGGAGAGCCACTATCCGAAGCCTTGTTGCGGTGGCCAACAAAGACGAACCGAGTCCGGTGGAGCCCCGGGGTCGATGCTCCGACAGAGTCCCACGCACTAGTGGCAGGAAAGTCGGTGGCGCCGCGACCACGGTGCACTCGCCTCCTCCTCGCCCGGTACCGTGGACGCCAGCCCGTTGCGACGTTGCAGGCGATGAAATCTCCATAGCGTCGTCCGACTCGTGGACCCACTGCGACCAGCGCCAAGTCCTTCGGGAACGAGAAGATGAAGATGCTTGAACCACTATCGTGCGCCGGCGCGGAGCGCGCCACCAGTCAGACAGGCGAGCAGGGCCTGCTGTGAACCACCCGGCACTGGAGAGCCCTGGAGGCCTACCTTACGAGGTACGCTGTCCGACTTTTACCCGTGAGCTGCGGCAGTTCCAGTGGCCCACTCACCGCACCTTCAAACCTGACATGGGCGAAAAGTACAGCGGCAAGACCCACCCGTCCGAGTTCCTCACCATCTACACCATTGCAATGCAAGCTGCCGGAGCCCGCGATGATAAGGTGCTTGTGAATTACTTTCCGTTGGCTCTTAAACCCAACGTCATGTCATGGTTGATGCACTTGCCGGTAGACTCTATTTCCTCCTAGTCGGATTTGTGCCATGAGTTTGTGGGCGCCTTTACTGAAGGCCACCAATCCCATGGCCAATCAAGCGACCTGCACGTCATTCCCCAGAAGGGAGGCGAGAGTCTCCGCAAGTATATACAGAGGTTCAGCCGGATACAGTACAATATCCCTGATGTTCACCCTGCCGCCATCATCAGCGCGTTCCATCAGAACGTGCGTAACCGCAAGATGCGCGAAGAGCTGGCAATGAACAAGGTGAAAGATGTAGCAGAACTCTATGTTCTTGCTGACAGATGTGCCCGGGCTGAAGAGGGAAGGAAGTACCCCGGCGAATACGCCGGTATGGAAACCGACTCCTCAGATGAAGATACTGCTGCCCCGGCAAAGAAGGGTCGGCGCCGCAACAGGAAGCGCAAAGGTAAAGCCGTGCTTGCCGTCGAGGGATCTGGTGACACCGGCTCCACCAAGAAAACCAAGGCAGATGACCCCGGCAAGGAAATTGCCGGATGTCTCGCCTGTCGGGCCTTGGCGGTTGCCGAGAAGCCGGGGAACTCCGACAAGCGATACTGCAAGATCCATCACACCAAAGGCCATGCTCTCCAAGACTGCCGACAGGTTGAGCTCCTCGTTGAGAAGCAGAGGGCTGAATATGAGAGGCGGGACAAGGAGAAGGGCCAAGACGATGCTGAGGGGTCCGGCAAGAAGCGTGACGGCCAGGAGGGCCGTCGCGGCAAGGATAAACAACAGGAGAGGCCCGCCCGGGGCCGTGACAAAAAGCCAGAAGACGATGATCACGAAGAGGACAACGAATCCGGCGACCAAGAGTTTCAGAAAGCTACAGAGGCCATGTGCACCGACGGCGGTGCCTCGCTGCATACTTCTCACCGCCAGCTTAAACAGTGGGTGCGAGAGATTACAGCGGCAGAGCCGTCGTTTGATGCCCAAAGGCCGCTGAAGTGGTCCAGCACACCTATCATTTTTGACACTGAGGATCACCCTGATCGCACTACTGCGGTCGGGTGCTTGCCATTGTTGGTTTGACCAACAATACGCAACCTCAAGGTGACAAAGATGCTAGTCGATGGCGGGGCCGGTCTGAACTTGATCTCGCCTGTCGTGATCGAGAAACTGCAGATTCCTGATGGAGACCTCGAGGAGACGGGCACGTTTCAGGGGGTCAACCCGGGAATAAGCCAACCTAAGGGAAAGGTCACGCTGCCCGTGACTTTTGGAAGCAATCTGAACTACAGGACGGAGAGGATCATGTTTGATGTTGCCAAGATCCCCTTGCCCTACAACGGGATCCTTGGCCGCCCAGCGATGGCCAAGTTCATGTCGGCGTCACACTATGCCTACAACACCCTGAAGATGCCAGGACCTGTGACGATCATCACCATCCCCTCTGATAAGAAAGATGTGATGATTTGCGCTGACCAACTATACCAGCAAGCAGTTGCAGTAGCTGCCGCCACTAGGGCACTTGCTCCTGCCGCTGGGACCCCAGGAGGGAAGAAGAAGAAGAAGACCGGTGAGACCTCGGACACCCACTCCGGCAAGCGCACCTCTTTGGAGTGTAGCGCTCCCGTCGAGGACGTGCCAGAGAGCTCCACCGGCGGAAACAAGAAGCCCAGGGCCATACCGCCGGGAACCAAGAAGGTTTCTGTCAATGAGGACGGCACGGGAGAGGCTTTCACCATAAGCTCCACCCTTGATGACAAATAGGAAGACGCGCTCGTCACCTTCCTGCGGGCGAATGTCGATGTGTTTGCATGGCAAGCTTCCGACATCCCCGTCGTTCCCAGGGAGGTGATTGAGCACCACCTTACTGTCTGTCCTCATGCGCGGCCCGTCAAGCAGAAGGTCAGAAAGCAAGCTTTGGAACGACAAGAGTTCATCACAGAGGAGATCCGGAAACTGGAAGCAGCGGGTTTGGTAAGAGGAGTGCTCCATCCAACGTGGTTGGCCAATCTGGTCGTAGTGCGCAAGGCTAATGGGAGGTGGAGGTTGTGTATTGATTACACAGATATCAATAAGTCTTGTCCTAAGGACCCCTTCCTGTTGCCGCGCATCAACCAGATTGTTGACTCCACAGCTGGGTGTGATTTGTTGTCATTCCTCGATGCCTACTCCGGCTACCACCAGATCTTCATGACAAGAGAAGACAAAGAGAAAACAGCATTCATCACCCCATGTGGTACGTATTGTTTCATGCGGATGCCTTTCGGGTTGAAGAGTGCTGGTTCGACGTTTGCAAGGGCGGTCCAGATTGGTTTTGAATCCCAGCTCCATAGAAATACGGAAGCTTATATGGATGACATAGTGGTCAAAACCAAGGACGGGGCAACCCTCATACTGGATTTGCAAGAAACATTTGTAAACCTGCGCAAGATCAATCTCAAGCTGAACCCTGAGAAGTGCGTCTTTGGCGTCCCGTCCGGCAAGCTTCTTGGGTTCTTTGTGTCACAGCATGGGATAGAGGCCAATCCGGACAAGATCAAAGCTATAGAGCAGATTAAAGCACCCAAGCGAATCAAGGATGTGCGTCGGCTTGCTGGTTGCGTCGCCGCCATGGGCAGATTCATTTCCAAGTTTGTCGAGCGCGCCCTTCCCTTTTTCAAGATCCTGAAAAAGGCAGGCCCGATGGAGTGGACGCCAGAAGCCGAAGCAGCATTGTAAGATTTGAAGAAGTACCTCTCCTCCACGCCAATACTAGTTGTGCCTAGGCCACAGGAGCCGTTGCTGCTATACCTAGCGGCAACGAACCAGGTGGTCAGCACCGCACTAGTGGCGGAGAGAGAGGTTGACGACGAGGTAATGGCAGCGACAGAGCCCGACACCACCAATGCAGAGACGACACAGCCAGTTGAAGTGCCGCCGAAGAAGAAAATGATGCAGCACCCGGTCTACTTTGTTAGTTCCCTCCTGCAGGGCGCTAGATCAAGGTACTCCGGCGTGCAAAAACTGCTCTTCGGCCTTCTTATGGCCTCGAGGAAGCTGTGTCACTACTTCCAGGCACACGAGATCACTATCGTCACTCGCCTCCCTCTGCAACGGATATCGCACAATCCAGATGCAACGGGAAGAATTGTGGAATGGGCACCGGAGCTGTCCAGCTTTGGCCTCAAGTTTGAAAGTAATTCGACGATTCAGAGCCGAGTCCTGGCGGAGTTCATTGCAGAATGGACCGCAACGCCTGACGAAGAAGCCCAAGAGACTGCTCTCCCCGGCAAGGAGGCAAGTTGCAGTTGGATCATGTACTTTGATGGAGCTTTCTCCTTACACGGCGTCGGGGCTGGCGTGCTGCTTGTCGCGCCCACCGGAGAGCACCTCAAGTACGTGATCTAGATGCACTTCCCCAGGGAGGTGTCTGAAGGAAATATGCCCTAGAGGCAATAATAAAGTTATCATTTATTTCCTTATAATCATGATAAATGTTTATTATTCATGCTAGAATTGTATTAACCGGAAACATAATACATGTGTGAATACATAGACAAACAAAGTGTCACTAGTATGCCTCTACTTGACTAGCTCGTTAATCAAAGATGGTTATGTTTCCTAACCATGAACAATGATTTGTTATTTGATTAACGGGATCACATCATTAAGAGAATGATCTGATTGACATGACCCATTCCATTAGCTTAGCACCCGATCGTTTAGTATGTTGCTATTGCTTTCTTCATGACTTATACATGTTCCTGTAACTATGAGATTATGCAACTCCCGTTTACCAGAGGAACACTTTGGGTACTACCAAACGTCACAACGTAACTGGGTGATTATAAAGGAGTACTACAGGTGTCTCCAAAGGTACATGTTGGGTTGGCGTATTTCGAGATTAGGTTTTGTCACTCCGATTGTCGGAGAGGTATCTCTGGGCCCTCTCGGTAATGCACATCACATAAGCCTTGCAAGCATTGCAACTAATGAGTTAGTTGCGAGATGATGTATTACGGAACGAGTAAAGAGACTTGTCGGCAACGAGATTGAACTAGGTATGGGATACCGACGATCGAATCTCGGGCAAGGAACATACCGATGACAAAGGGAACAACGTATGTTGTTATGCGGTCTGACAGATAAAGATCTTCGTAGAATATGTAGGAGCCAATATGGGCATCCAGGTCCCGCTATTGGTTATTGACCGGAGACGTGTCTCGGTCATGTCTACATTGTTCTCGAACCCGTAGGGTCCGCACGCTTAAGGTTACGATGACAGTTATATTATGAGTTTATGCATTTTGATGTACCGAAGGTTGTTCGGAGTCCCGGATGTGATCACGGACATGACGAGGAGTCTTGAAATGGTCGACACGTAAAGATTGATATATTGGAAGCCTATGTTTGGATATCGGAAGTGTTTCGGGTGAAATCGGGATTTTACGAGAGTACCGGGAGGTTACCGGAACCCCCCGGGAGCTATATGGGCCTTAGTGGGCTTTAGTGGAAAGGAGAAAGGGGCAGCCCAAGGTGGCTGTGCGCCTCCCCCTTCCCTAGTCCTATTAGGACTAGGAGAGGTGGCCGGCCCCCTCTCTCTCTTTCCCCCCTCAAGGAGTCCTATTCCAACTAGGATTGGGGGGGGGGAATCCTACTCCCAGAGGGAGTAGGACTCTCCTGGCGCGCCCAAGGTGGCCGGCCAGCCTCCCCCCTTTGGTCCTTTATATACTGAGGTAGAGGCACCCCAGAAACACACAAGTTGATCCACGTGATCTATTCCTTATCCGTGTGCGGTGCCACCAGCCACCATATTCCTCGATAATACTGTAGCGGAGTTTAGGCGAAGCCCTGCTGCTGTAGTGCATCAAGATCGTCACCACGCCGTCGTGCTGACGGAACTTTTCCCCGACACTTTTCTGGATCGGAGTCCGGGAATCGTCATCGAGCTGAACGTGTGCTCGAACTCGGAGGTGCCGTAGTTTCGGTCCTTGATCGGTTGGATCGTGAAGACGTACGACTACTTCCTCTATGTTGCGTTAACGCTTCCGCAGTCGGTCTGCATGGGTACGTAGACAACACTCTCCCCTCTCGTTGCTATGCATCACATGATCTTGCGTGTACGTAGGAATTTTTTTGAAATTACTACGAAACCCAACAGTGGCATCCGAGCCTAGGTTATTTATGTTGATGTTATATGCACGAGTAGAACACAAGTGAGTTGTGGGCGATATAAGTCATACTGCCTACCAGCATGTCATACTTTGGTTCGGCGGCATTGTTGGACGAGACGACCCGGACCAACATTACGCGTACGCTTACGCAAGACCGGTTCCCCCGACGTGCTTTGCACACAGGTGGCTTGCGGGCGACTCTCTCTCCAACTTTAGTTGAACCAAGTATGGCTACGCCCGGTCCTTGCGAAGGTTAAAACGGAGTCTATTTGACAAACTATCGTTGTGGTTTTGATGCGTAGGTGAAATTGGTTCTTACCTAAGCCCGTAGCAGCCACGTAAAACTTGCAACAACAAAGTAGAGGACGTCTAACTTGTTTTTGCAGGGCATGTTGTGATGTGATATGGTCAAAGCATGATGCTAAATTTTATTGTATGAGATGATCATGTTTTGTAACCGAGTTATCGGCAACTGGCAGGAGCCATATGGTTGTCGCTTTATTGTATGCAATGCAATCGCGATGTAATGCTTTACTTTATCACTAAGCAGCAGCGATAGTCGTGGAAGCATAAGATTGGCGAGACGACAACGATGCTACGATGGAGATCAAGGTGTCGCGCCGGTGACGATGGTGATCATGACGGTGCTTCGGAGATGGAGATCACAAGCACAAGATGATGATGGCCATATCATATCACTTATATTGATTGCATGTGATGTTTATCTTTTATGCATCTTATCTTGCTTTGATTGATGGTAGCATTATAAGATGATCTCTCACTAAATTATCAAGAAGTGTTCTCCCTGAGTATGCACCGTTGCCAAAGTTCGTCGTGCCCAGACACCACGTGATGATCGGGTGTGATAAGCTCTACGTCCATCTACAACGGGTGCAAGCCAGTTTTGCACACGCAGAATACTCGGGTTATACTTGACGAGCCTAGCATATGCAGATATGGCCTCGGAACACGGAGACCAAAAGGTCGAGCGTGAATCATATAGTAGATATGATCAACATAATGATGTTCACCACTAAAACTACTCCATCTCACGTGATGATCGGTTATGGTTTAGTTGATTTGGATCGCGTGATCACTTAGAGGATTAGAGGGATGTCTATCTAAGTGGGAGTTCTTAAGTAATATGATTAATTGAACTTTAATTTATCATGAACTTAGTCCTGGTAGTATTAGCTTATCTATGTTGTAGATCAATAGCTCGCGTTGTTGCTTTCATATGTTTATTTTGATATGTTCCTAGAGAAAATTGTGTTGAAAGATGTTAGTAGCAATAATGCGGATTGGATCCGTGATCTGAGGTTTATCCTCATTGCTGCACAGAAGAATTATGTCCTTGATGCACCGCTAGGTGACATACCTATTGCAGGAGCAGATGCAGATGTTATGAACGTTTGGCTAGCTCAATATGATGACTACTTGATAGTTTAAGTGCACCATGCTTAACGGCTTAGAATCGGGACTTCAAAGACGTTTTGAACGTCATGGACCATATGAGATGTTCCAGGAGTTGAAGTTAATATTTCAAGCAAATGCCCGAGTTGAGAGATATGAAGTCTCCAACAAGTTCTATAGCTAAAAGATGCAGGAGAATCGCTCAACTAGTGAGCATGTGCTCAGATTGTCTGGGTACTACAATCGCTTGAATCAATTGGGAGTTAATCTTCCAGATAAGATAGTGATTGACAGAATTCTCTAGTCACCATCACCAATTAGTAGAACTTCGTGATGAACTATAGTATGCAAGGGATGACGAAAATGAATCCCGAGCTTTTCATGATGATGAAATCGATGAAGGTAGAAATCAAGAAAGAGCATCAAGTGTTAATGGTTGACAAGATCACTAGTTTCAAGAAAAGGGCAAAGGGAAGAAGGGGAACTTCAAGAAGAACGGCAAGCAAGTTGCTGCTTAAGTGAAGAAGCCCAAGTCTAGTCCTAAGCCTGAGACTAAGTGCTTCTACTGCAAAAGGACTGGTCACTGGAAGCGGAACTACCCCAAGTGATTGGCGGATAAGAAGGATGGCAAAGTGAACATAAGTATATTTGATATACACGTTATTGATGTGTACTTTACTAGTGTTTATAGCAACCCCTCAGTATTTGATACTAGTTCAGTTGCTAAGATTAGTAACTCGAAACAGGAGTTGCAGAATAAACAGAGACTAGTTAAGGGTGAAGTGACGATGTGTGTTGGAAGTAGTTCCAAGATTGATATGATCATCATCGCACACTCCCTATACTTTCGGGATTAGTGTTGAACCTGAATAAGTGTTATTTGGTGTTTGCGTTGAGCATGAATATGATTTGATCATGTTTATTGTAATACGGCTATTCATTTAAGTAAGAGAATAAATTGTTGTTCTGTTTACATGAATAAAACCTTATATGGTTACACACCCAATGAAAATAGTTCGTTGGATCTCGATCGTAGTGATACACATAATCATAATATTGAAACCAAGAGATGCAAAGATAATAATGATAGTGCAACTTATTTGTGGCACTACCGTTTAGGTCATATTGGTGTAAAGCGCATGAAGAAACTCCATGCTGATGGGCTTTTGGGATCACTTGATTATGAATCAGTTGATGCGTGCGAACCATGCCTCATGGGCAAGATGACTAAGACTCTGTTCTATGGAACAATGGAGCGAGCAACAGATTTGTTGGAAATCATACATACTGATGTATGTGGTTCGATGAATATTGAGGCTCGCGACAAGTATCATTATTTTCTGATCTTCACAGATGATTTGAGCAGATATGAGTATATCTACTTGATGAAACATAAGTCTGAAACATTTGAAAAGTTCAAAGAATTTCAGAGTGAAGTGAAAAATCATCATAACAAGAAAATAAAATTTCTATGATCTGATCGTAGAGAAGAGTATTTGAGTTACGAGTTTGGCCTTCAGTTAAAAAAAACAATGTGAAATAGTTTCACTACTCACGCCACCTGGAACACCACAATGAAATGGTGTGTCCGAACGTCATAACCGTACTTCATTAGATATGGTGCGATCTATGATGTCTCTTACCGATCTACCACTATCGTTTTGGGGTTATGCATTAGAGACAGCTGCATTCACATTAAATAGGGCACCATCTAAGTCCGTTGAGACGACACAATCTGAACTGTGGTTTGGTAAGAAACCAAAGTTGTCGTTTCTTAAAGTTTGGGACTGCGATGCTTATGTGAAAAAGTTTCAACATGATAAGCTCGAACCCAAATCGGAGAAGTAAATCTTCATAGGATATCCAAAGGAAACTATTGGATACACCTTCTATCACAGATCCGAAAGCAAGACTTTTGTTGCTAAAATCGGAAACTTTCTAGAGAAGGAGTTTCTCTCGAAAGAAGTGAGTGGGAGGAAAGTAAAAACTTGATAAGGTAATTGTACCTTCTCCCTTATTGGAAAGTAGTTCATCACAGAAATCTGTTCCTGTGACTACTACACCAATTAGTGAGGAAGCTAATGATGATGATCATGTAACTTCAGATCAAGTTACTACCGAATCTCGCAGGTAAACCAGAGTGAGATCCGCACCAGAGTGGTACGGTAATCCTGTTCTGGAAGTCATGTTACTAGACCATGACGAACTTGCGAACTATGAGGAAGCGATGATGAGCCCAGATTCCGCAAAATGGCTTGAGGCCATGAAATCTGAGATGGGATCCATGTATGAGAACAAAATATAGACTTTGGTTGACTTGCCCGATGATCAGGAAGCCATAGAAAATAAATGGATCTTCAAGAGGAAGACGGACGCTGATAGTAGTGTTACTATCTACAAAGCTAGAATTGTCGCAAAAGGTTTTTCGACAAGTTCAAGGTATTGACTACGATGAGATTTTCTCACTCGTATCTATGCTTAAGTCTGTCCGAATCATGTTAGCAATTGCCGCATTTTATGAAATCTGGCAAATGGATAAACAAAACTGCATTCCTTATGGATTTATTAAAGAAGAGTTGTATATGATACAACCAGAAGGTTTTGTCACTCCCAAAGGTGCTAACAAAATATGCAAGCTCCAGTGATCCATCTATGGACTGGTGCAAGCATCTCGGAGTTGGAATATACATTTTGATAAGTTGATCAAAGCATATAGTTTTATACAGACTTGCGGTGAAGCCTGCATTTACAAGAAAGTGAGTGGGAGCACTACAACATTTCTGATAAGTATATGTGTATGACATATTGTTGATCGGAAATAATGTAGAATTATTCTGTAAAGCATAAATGAGTGTTTGAAAGGAGTTTTTCAAAGAAAGACTTCGGTAAAGCTTCTTACATATTGAGCATCAAGATCTATAGAGATAGATCAAGATGCTTGATAAGTTTTTTTCAATAAGTACATACCTTGACAAAATTTTGAAGTAGTTCAAAAATGGAGCAGTCAGAGAAAGAGTTCTTGCCTGTATTACAAGGTATGAAGTTGAGTAAGACTCAAAGCCCGACCACGGCAGAAGATAGAAAGAGAATGAAAGTCATTCCCTATGCCTCAGCCATAGGTTCTATAAAGTATGCCATGCTGTGTACCAGATCTATTGTATACCCTACACTGTTTTAAGCAAGGGAGTACAATAGTGATCTAAGAGTAGATCACTGGACAGCGATCAAAATTATCCTTAGTGGAATAAGGAAATATTTCACAATTATGGAGGTGAACAAAAAGGTTCGTCGTAAAAGGTTACGTCGATGCAAGTTTTGACACAGATCTGGATGACTCTAAGTCTCGATCTAGATACATATTGAAAGTGGCAGCAATTAGCTAGAGTAGCTCCGTGCAGAGCATTGTTGACATAAATATTTGCAAAATACTTACGGATCTGAATGTGACAGACCTGTTGACTAAAATTATCTCACAAGCAAAACATGATCACACCTTAGTACTCTTTGGGTGTTAATCACATAGCGATGTGAACTAGATTACTGACTCTAGTAAAACCCTTTGGGTGTTGATCACATATCGATGTGAACTATGGGTGTTAATCACATGGTGATGTGAACTATTGCTGTTAAAACACATGGCGATGAGAACTAGATTATTGACTCTAGTGCAAGTGGGAGACTGAAGGAAATATGCCCTAGAGGCAATAATAAAGTTATTATTTATTTCCTTATAATCATGATAAATGTTTATTATTCATGCTAGAATTGTATTAACCGGAAACATAATACATGTGTGAATACATAGACAAACAAAGTGTCACTAGTATGCCTCTACTTGACTAGCTCGTTAATCAAAGATGGTTATGTTTCCTAACCATGAACAATGAGTTGTTATTTGATTAACGGGATCACATCATTAAGAGAATGATCTGATTGACATGACCCATTCCATTAGCTTAGCACCCGATCGTTTAGTATGTTGCTATTGCTTTCTTCATGACTTATACATGTTCCTGTAACTATGAGATTATGCAACTCCTGTTTACCAGAGGAACACTTTGGTTACTACCAAACATCACAACATAACTAGGTGATTATAAAGGAGTACTACAGGTGTCTCCAAAGGTACATGTTGGGTTGGCGTATTTCGAGATTAGGTTTTGTCACTTTGATTGTCGGAGAGGTATCTCTGGGCCCTCTCGGTAATGCACATCACATAAGCCTTGCAAGCATTGCAACTAATGAGTTAGTTGCGAGATGATATATTACGGAACGAGTAAAGAGACTTGCCGGCAACGAGATTGAACTAGGTATGGGATACCGACGATCGAATCTCGGGCAAGTAACATACCGATGACAAAGGGAACAACGTATGTTGTTATGCGGTCTGACCGATAAAGATCTTCGTAGAATATGTAGGAGCCAATATGGGCATCCAGGTCCCGCTATTGGTTATTGACCGGAGACGTGTCTCGGTCATGTCTACATTGTTCTCGAACCTGTAGGGTCCGCACGCTTAAGGTTACGATGACAGTTATATTATGAGTTTATTCATTTTGATGTACTGAAGGTTGTTCGGAGTCCCGGATGTGATCACGGACATGACGAGGAGTCTCGAAATGGTCGAGACGTAAAGATTGATATATTGGAAGCCTATGTTTGGATATCAGAAGTGTTCCGGGTGAAATCGGGATTTTACCGGAGTACCGGGAGGTTACCGGAACCCCCCGGGATCTATATGGGCCTTAGTGGGCTTTAGTGGAAAGGAGAAAGGGGCAGCCCAAGGTGGTTGTGCGCCTCCCCCCTTCCCCTAGTCCTATTAGACCTAGGAGAGGTGGCCGGCCCCCTCTCTCTCTTTCCCCCCTCAAGGAGTCCTATTCCAACTAGGATTGGGGGGGGGAATCCTACTCCCAGAGGGAGTAGGACTCTCCTGGCGCGCCCAAGGTGGCCGGCCAGCCTCCCCCCTTTGGTCCTTTATATACTGAGGCAGAGGCACCCCAGAAACACACAAGTTGATCCACGTGATCTATTCCTTAGCCGTGTGCGGTGCCCCCAGCCACCATATTCCTCGATAATACTGTAGCGGAGTTTAGGCGAAGCCCTGCTGCTGTAGTGCATCAAGATCGTCACCACGCTGTCGTGCTGACGGAACTTTTCCCCGACACTTTGCTGGATTGGAGTCCGGGGATCGTCATCAAGCTGAACGTGTGCTCGAACTCGGAGGTGCCGTAGTTTCAGTCCTTGATCGGTTGGATCGTGAAGACGTACGACTACTTCCTCTACGTTGCATCAACGCTTCCGCAGTCGGTCTGCGTGGGTACGTAGACAACACTCTCCCCTCTCATTGCTATGCATCACATAATCTTGCATCTGCGTAGGAATTTTTTTAAAATTACTATGAAACCCAACAGTGTCAACAAACAATACGGCGGAATACGAAGGGCTGCTTGCCGGTCTTAGGATCGCGACAGACCTCGGAATCAAGAAGGTCATCGTCAGGGGCGACTCGCAGCTCGTCGTCAAGAAAGTCAACAAGGACTACCAGAGCCTGTTGATGAAGGCCTACATCGATGAAGTGAGAAAGCTGGAAGAGCATTTCGACGGTATACAGGCTGAATACGTTCCCCGAGCGGAGAACGATATCGCCGATTACCTGTCAAAACGCACTGCCCTCAAGCTACCTGTGGAACCAGGTACCTTTGTGCTCCAACTAACTCAGCCATCCGTTGATCCATCAATAGAGCAGAACAAGAGGAGGAAATCAGGACCCGGCAAGTACTTTCCCGCCGAGCTCCCCGGAGCCGCCGACAAGGATGTTGCCAGGGACACTGAGCCCGCCACGGGACGGCTAGCTCCGGCGGAGCGTCAAGCTCTTGCCGTCGAGACAGCCGCTCCTATAGCGGAGGAAATGCCTTTAGTCCTCGCCGTCGAGCCCCAGGCTCCAGCGTGGGCACAACATACCGTCCGATTCCTCCAAACAGGGGAACTTCCTGAAGAGCGGGAAGAAGCGGAAAAAGTAGCCCATCGCTCTACCATGTACCAGTTCGTCGATGACGTCCTATACAGAAAGAGGCTGAACGGTGTGAAATTGAAGTGTATCCCTCGGGAGGAAGGACTAGACCTGTTGGCGGATATACACGGAGGCATATATGGGTCCCACATCGGGTCAAGGGCCCTTGTCGGCAAGGCATTTTGGCAAGGCTTCTTCTGGCCCACCGCCCTCCAGGATGCGACGACACTAGTCACCAGGTGTGAAGCGTGTCAGTTCCATTCAAAGAAGCTTCATCAGCCTGCTCAAGCCCTTCAAACCATTCCTCTTTCCTGGCTCTTCTCGGTCTGGGGGCTCGACATACTGGGCCCTTTCCCCCGCGCTGTCGGGGGCTTTGAGTACTTGTACGTTGCAATCGAGAAGTTCACAAAGTGGCCGGAGGTGGAGGAAGTGAGGAAGGTCACAGCTCAGTCAGCCGTCAAGTTCTTCAAGGGACTAGTGTGCCGTTTTGGTGTACCCAACAAGGTCATCACCGACAACGACACACAGTTCACAAGCCGCACCTTCATGCAATATATCCAAGACCTCGGCAGCAAAGTCTATTTCGCTTCCGTTGCTCACCCATGAAGCAATGGTCAAGCTGAGAGGGCAAACGCTAAAGTACTGCAAGGCTTAAGGACCAAGACCTTTGACAGGCTGCACAAGAGTGGAAGGCGCTGGATTGATGAGTTGCCGACGGTTCTTTGGTCGATCAGGACGATGCCAAATCGAGCCACCGGCCAGATACCTTTTGCCCTGGTATACAGGGCAGAAGCATTTCTCCCCACTGAACTCATATACGGGTCACCTTGAGTGCTCGCTTATGATGAGCTTGAGCAAGAGCAACTGCGGCAAGATGACGCAATGCTCCTTGAGAAGATCGTCTTCGGGCGGCTGTGAAAGCAGCATGCTACCAGCAAGCCTTGCGCCACTACCATAGCCGCAAGGTTCATGCCCAAAGCCTTGAGGAAGGTGACCTTGTCCTTTGGCGCGTTCAATCGGCCAAGAATTCCAACAAGTTGACGCCAAAGTGGGAAGGCCCTGATCGGGTAATACGAGTCACCAGGTCCGGCGCAGTTTGCCTGGAGACCGAAGATGTCGTTCCAGTGATTAACTCCTGGAACATTGAGCATCTTCGCAAGTTTTACCCGTGAGGAGCGGCTTGCCGGCCCCCCCGGCAAGCCACCTTTTGTACAAGCATTGCCGATGATGCATGTAACCCTTTGTACAAAGCCAGGCGCAGACCCTGAGCACAAATAAATGAAGCGCTGGCGCCCTAAGTTATAGCATGCATGCTAGGTCAAGTCTTGTCCTTGGTTAGGGTTGATAGTGCTTAGCAGCGACTAACCCCTAGCTTAGAGGTCGATTGTGCGTCTCTTTGTCTTTCTTTTGTCTTCTTTGGTTCACAGGACACACGGATATCCGTGCCGAACCACTTGGGGAGGAAAAGAAGATGAACAGACCAGCATCTAGCCCCCGGCAAGCCAGCATTGCCGGGGGCTGCAAGAGCAAAGATTCACCCACGGCGAACCAGAGTTGCCGGGGGCTGCATCTTCAGATAAGTTCTTCATCCCTTATCATGCATTCCATTATGGACTGAGGTATGTGAAACCTCGTTTTCCCCTAAGCTACCATGCTCCCATAACTCTAGGCCCTAGGGCTCGTTCCTGGGGCCAAGTTTGGTCATAGTCGCGGCAGCGAAAGGATGAAACAAGGAGCCAGAACCCGCCTCATCCCTGCCTCCGCCAAAGGCGTGAGGAAGGTCGAGCGAAGTGGGAAGACGGCAAGGCCTATTGCCAGGCAAGGAAATGTTTATCTTGAAGATATCAAGGATTTACTCCTTGTCGTGGGTTCTACCCACAAACGAATGACCCGGCAAGCATCCCTTTTTCATTAAAAACATCCCACTCAGGTACAGTCTATAGGGAATAAAAAACATGAATGATGGGATTACAAGTTTTAAATTCAGCTAAGGCCCGAAGGCTTACAAACTAAAAAGAGATAAGGTGCCCGTAATCCCTTTCTTGTCCCTCTCCTCAGGAGGCAGGTCAAGGAGGCGAAAAGGGCAAAAGGGGCGCCTAGGCAAGCTACAGGTGGAAGAAGACACCAAGAGAACATCTCGGTGGCCGTCCGAAGGCTGGATGGTGATGGCGGCACCGGAAGCAGAGCTCGAAGACGAGGCGGCAGGACGGCAGCACGCGTCGGAGGCGTCGATGCCCGCGTACTCCGACTTGACGGCCTTGCCGCCCGCCCTCTTCCTCTTCCGCAGCCTCCCAACGCCAGCCGCCCAAGGGGACGACCCCGGGAAGTTCAGGGAGTCGGCGACGCGGATGATGGGGTCGCCGATGCCGCACGAAGCGGCACCCGACACCTAATCGGACCCGTCATCCTGCCGCCTACTACCCTCGTCGTCGCTGCCGCTGTCCTCCTCGTCACTCCCGCCCGAGGAGGAGTCTTCACTATCAGAAGAGCTCTCCATGCAGCACCTTGCACAGGTCCGAAAGCACCCGAAGACCTTGACGGAGAGAAGGCCACCCTCCATCAGCTTAAAATGGAGAGTGAGCCCCTCCGTCAAGCGGTGGATATGGGCAAACGTCTTCCATCCCCGACGGAGATACATCACGTGAGGGGCGGGGAAATTGACGCGGCCCGCATGCCACTGATCGCGCAACCCCTCACGTGCAGCCACAACGACTCCGGCGGAACCAGCTCCATCTCCCGCGCGAATGGAGTCGGGAGACGAAGGCGACAGCGAGGCGGCCAGCGTAGCCTGACGAAGAACTCACAAGGGTCATCCCCAACGTGGCCCTCCACGGGGGGAAGAACTGCTGGCGGAGGCGAGGCCGGCGCGTCGCCCTGTCCTCCTCTTCCTCGAGCGCCTCGGCCTCGCCCACGGCCTCGCCCCCTCCCCTTCCCCTCACGGCTAGCTCTGCCATCGAGGGTGCGGGAGAAGGAGGGACGCGTTGTCGAGCGGCGACCCTCGCCGCCACCATTGAAGGACCAGGATTCTCTCTCTCCATGACGGATGGAAGGAGGGAGCAGAAGCAGGAGGAAGGAGGAGATGAAGGAATGCGGGACGCCATCCCCCCTCCCGCTCTTTATAAAGGAACGGGGTGGGGGCTCGGCCGCCCCGCTCAGCCAATCAAGACGCGGCAGGCGCAGGGAACTGGGACCGCCCCGCCGCCCCAGCCCGCTGCGGCCCGGTTTCCCGCCTCCACCATTCACCACCCCAAGCGCATAAGAGCCACGTAGCAGGCGTGCAGGACCGAAGCGACGGGTGAGGCAACCTCTCCCCACCCCGTGATCGTGGGGAGTGGACGCCTTGAAGACCACGCCTCGGCCCCGTTCAGTAAATGGGCCACGCCTCCACGCCTCCCTTCGTTTATGGGGAAGGCGCAAACCGCCCCCTTTACTATGACGTGACGCATGCATGCAGAGCTCAGCCCCACGCATGCCGCCCACGTCACACACGCCTCCCCACGCGCCGCCACGCGCGGGAAGCATGGGAAGCGCAGCGCGCGAAGAGACTTACCGCAGTAAAAACCGCCCCGCCTGCCCGCGCACCATTTTTGGGCCTAGCCCAACGACGTGATAGCGCTTACGTGTGGCCCAGGCCCGGGGGCTCCTGTCGGTGTACAAAAAGAGGGGTACACTTTTTGTACCCCTATAACTGTGCACGGGCAGTCTGAGCCACGGGCACCACCACACTGAGCAAGGCAAGGGAGGTGAGCCAAGGTAAGTCCGAAGCTCAAGAGAAGCAGAACGACGCCAAGACCAAGACCACAAAGAGCAAAGGGGACGAAGTGGACCCCCCCGGCAAGATCCTTGCCGGGAGGCATGTTTAGCAAACCCGGCAAGACCCTTGCTGTGGTAGCTCGCCCCACACCTACGGAGTGAGTCACCCTTGAGTCCACTGCCCCCATGGGGCAAGGATTCGAGAGACATCCCCGTGGTGGCATGCAGATCTTTGTGAAGACATTTGAGATCAGATACACCCTTCAGAAGATGATGATCCTTGGCGGGATCCCAGCCAAGGAGGACCACAAGGCCCCCGGCAAGAGCCTTGCCGGGGATGACAGCAGGCGCCACGGCAAGACCCTTGCCGGGGGCCCGGCAAGGTCCTTGCCAAAAACACCCTTTGGGCCACCATCAGGCCCACGCCAGTCAAACCTCCACCGCCGTTCGCATGCAGCTGCCGACCCAACCAGCTGGGCAGGCACCTGCGTGGCGGCATGCAGATCTTCATGGAGACCCACCACTGCGCCACCTCAGCTGCCTGCCTGCCTACATGGCACCGCGGGTGCCGCTGGCCAGGGCGCGTGTCGACGCGAGAGGGAGCGACAACGGACGAGACATGGCTCTCCCCCGTCCCCGATAAAGCAAGGACACCTGGGCAAGACGCATTAAATGCGCCTTGTCATGTAATGCGAGGGATAACCTCGCATCACTGTTCCATTTCCACCTCTTGGTGCTACTGTGGCACCCCCTTTCCTATAAAAGGAGGCCCGAGGCGACCAGGAGGGGGATTCGGCTTTTTGGAGCTCCTCACGCCCCATAGCTAGCTCAAGAACACAGATATACAATCCACCAAAGCAGGAGTAGGGTTTTACGCATCCCCGCGGCCCGAACCTGGATAAACGAACCGTGTGCTATCTGTTTGATCCGCTCTTCTCACGACCCCGCGCCCCGCAACTGTAGTAGGGATTCTTGTGATCCCATAGGTGTCGTTCCCACCGACAGACACTCTGTTTGTCTATGTATTCACACATGTACTAAGTTTCCGGTTAATACAATTCTAGCATGAATAATAAACATTTATGATGATATTGGGAAATATAAATAACAACTTTATTATTGCCTCTAGGGCATATTTCTTTCAGATCCCTCACTAAATTTCAAGGTACAAGTGTTCTCCCTGAGTATGCACCATTGCTACAGTTCGTCGTGCCGAGACACCACGTGATGATCGGGTGTGATAAGCTCTACGTTCACATACAACATGTGCAAGCCAGTTTTGCACGTGCAGAATACTCGGGTTAAACTTGACAAGCCTAGCATATGCAGATATGGCCTCGGAACACTGAGACGGAAAGGTCGAACGTGAATCATATAGTAGATATGATCAACATAGTGATGTTCACCATTGAAAACTACTCCATCTCACATGATGATCGGACATGGTTTAGTTGATATGGATCACGTGATCATTTAGATGACTAGAGGGATGTCTATTTAAGTGGGAGTTCTTAAGTAATATGATTAATTGAACTTGAATTTATCATGAAGTTAGTCCTGATAGTTTTTGCATATCTATGTTGTAGATCAATAGCTCGCGTATAGCTCCCCTGTTTTATTTTGATATGTTCCTAGAGAAAAATAAGTTGAAAGATGATATTAGCAATGATACGGACTAGGTCTGTGATCTGAGGATTATCCTCATTGCTGCACAGAAAAATTATGCCCTTGATGCACTGCTAGGTGATGGACCTATTGCAGGAGCAGATGTAGACGTTATGAACGTGTGGCAAGCTCGGTATGATGACTACTTGATAGTTTAGTGCGCCATGCTTTACGGCTTAGAAACAGGACTTCAAAAATGTTTTGAACACCAAGGAGCATATAAGATGTTCCAAGAGCTGAAATTAGTATTTCAGACTCATGCCCGAGTCGAGAGGTATGAGACCTCTGGCAAGTATTTTTCCTACAAGATGGAGGAGAATAGATCAACCAGTGAGCATGTGCTCAGAATGTCCGAGTACTACAATCGCTTGAATTAAGTGGGAGTTGATCTTCCAGAAAAGATAGTGATTGACAGAGTTCTCTAGTCACTATCACCATGTTACTGTAACTTCGTGATGAACTATAATATGCAAGGGATGACGAAAACGATTCCCCGAGCTCTTCACGATGCTGAAATCGGCGAAGGTAGAAATCAAGAAAATCATCAAGTGTTGATGGTTGACAAGACCACTAGTTTCAAGTAAAAAGGCAAGGGAAAGAAATGGAACTTCAAGAAGAATGGCAAGCAAGTTACCACTCCCATGAAGAAGCCCAAAGCTAGACCCAAGCCTGAAACTGAGTGCTTCTACTGCAAAGAAAATGGTCACTGGAAGCGGAACTACCCCAAATACTTGGCGGATAAGAAGGATGGCAAAGTGAACAAAAGTATATATGATATACATGTTATTGATGTGTACTTTACTAGTGTTCATAGTAGCCCCTGGGTATTTGATACTAGGAGACAGAAGGAAATATGCCCTAGAGGCAATAATAAAGTTGTTATTTATATTTCCTTATATCATGATAAATGTTTATTATTCATGGTAGAATTGTATTAACCGGAAACTTAGTACATGTGTGAATACATAGACAAAACAGAGAGTCCCTAGTATGCCTCTACTTGAATAGCTCGTTAATCAAAGATGGTTAAGTTTCCTGACCATAGACATGTTGTCATTTGATGAATGGGATCACATCATTAGGAGAATGATGTGATGGACAAGACCCATCTGTTAGCTTAGCATAATGATCGTTTAGTTTTATTGTTATTGCTTTCTTCATGACTTATACATATTCCTCTGACTATGAGATTATGCAACTCCCGAATACCGGAGGAACACTTTGTGTGCTATCAAACGTCACAACGTAACTGGGTGATTATAAAGATGCTCTACAGGTGTCTTCGATGGTGTTTGTTGAGTTCGCATAGATCAAGATTAGGACTTGTCACTCCGAGTATCAGAGAGGTATCTCTGGACCCTCTCGGTAATGCACATAACTATAAGCCTTGCAAGCAATGTGACTAATGAGTTAGTCACGGGATTATGCATTACTGAACAAGTAAAGAGACTTGCCGATGACGAGATTGAACTAGGCATTACTGAATGAGTAAAGAGTCTCGGGCAAGTAACATACCGATGACAAAGGGAATGACGTATGTTGTTTTGCTGTTTGACCGATAAAGATCTTTGTAGAATATGTAGGAGCCAATATGAGCATCCAGGTTCCGCTATTGGTTATTGACCGGAGATGTGTCTCGGTCATGTCTACATAGTTCTCGAACCTGTAGGGTCCGCACGCTTAACGTTCAATGACGATTTTTATTATGAGTTATGTGATTTGAAGACCGAAGTTTGTTCGGAGTCCTGGCTGAGATCACAGACATGACGAGAGTCTCGAAATGGTCGAGAGGTTAAGATCGATATATTGGAAGGTTATATTCGGACACCGGAATGTTTCTGAAGTGATTCGGGTATTTTTCGGAGTACCGGGAGGTTACCGAAACCCCCCGGGGAAGTATTGGGCCTTAATGGGATTTAGTGGAAAGGATAGAAGGGCCACAAGGGGTGGCTGCCCCATGGAAAGTCCGAATTGGACTAGGGAGGGGGCGGCGCCCCCCTCTTTCCTTCTCCCTCTCTTCCTCCTTCCCTCTCTCCCCCTCTTGGAAAAGGAAGGGGACTCCAACCAGGACTGGGAATCCTAGTTGGACTCCCCTATGGCGCCCCCCCTTGGCCGGCCTCCTCCTCCCCCCTCCTTTATATACGTGGGCAGGGGGCACCCCAAAGGACAATAGACAATCTCTTAGCCGTGTGCGGTGCCCCCCTCCACAGTTCAACACCTCGGTCATATCGTCGTAGTGCTTAGGTGAAGCCCTGCGCCCGTAACGTCATCATCACCTTCACCATGCCGTCATGCTGATGGAACTCTTCATAAACCGCTTGGATCGGTTGGATCAAGAGCTCGAGGGACGTCAGCTGGATCAGGAGCTCGAGGGACGTCATCATGTTGAACGTGTGCTGAACACGGAGGTGTTGTACGTTCGGTACTTGGATCGGTTGGATCGTGAAGACGTTCGACTACATAAACCGCTTCCGCTTTCGGTCTACGAGGGTACGTGGACACACTCTCATGTCTCATTGCTATGCATCTCCTAGATAGATCTTGCATGATCTTAGGGAAATTTTTGAATTACGGTGTTCCCCATCAGTGCTAGCATGGCCTTTTCCCCTCTTGGTGTCTATATTTCAAGGGGGAGGGGGTTCTTGGATCGTATTTGTGCCTGGTGGGAACATATGCCCTTGTCTTTGATTTGGTCCTTATGTGGGCTTGTGATACCTTTATTTATTTTCTGTAGCATTCGTTGTGAGCTACTTCTTATGTTTGTATGGGACTTTGTGTGTGTTTAATTTTCATGGATATGTAGTTGTTGTTAATTACCTTTCTATTGCTCATATCATGACATCACTTGCATATTTTCTCATATATACTTGCTCTCACACCACACTTCTAGCATGCGACATGTGCACCATAATATTTATCCTTTGTTATGCTAGTTGTGCAATATTTCTATGTGTTATGCGCCTTATTTAATGATTGCAATTGTCTAATGATATGGGGCTCCTTGCATGTTTTGTTTTGTATTCAAAACTTATTTGAAAAAATGCACACATCAAGGGTGGGGGGGGGTTCTTCCTATGTTGATAGGGTTGCATGGCATCATTCTTTGACTACCTATCTTGCCATATCTAATTTTACTATCATCAATTCACCAAAAAGGAGGAGATTGAAAGTATATTATATCCCAATGTCATTTGGGTGTTAACTACAATATGGTTAGTGAGTATTAATGTTGGATATCAAGTATGTCACGACACTGGCCTCTCGATGATTGACTTTGGCGACGATTTTCCCCTATTTAACTCGAAGGTTTTTCATTTTTATTCTAGTCATAGGAAAGTCACACTATTAAGAGGATTGGATATTCTTGAGGAAGGTTGGATCATACTCCCTCTATTTACTTATACAAGGCCACAAACTCAAATTACATGTATCAAGGTAAAAAATAATGTTTCTTTGCAAGCTAGCTTGTCTTCTCGCTTATCGGTTTAATTAATATGGCACACACAAATTAGAGGAAATTGAGTGGACATGAGGGAGGAAGTAGTTGAGAGTGTCATTATCATCCACTTCATGCATGCAAGTAGTTAAATCATGGGTTGCTAGCACGAGGCAACATCATTAATTTTTGCCTCAATTACTGTTGGTGGCCCTGTATAGATGCAAAATGTATTTTCTTAAATGGCCTTATATTTAAAAATGGAGGGAGTATCATACATAAGCCTCCCCTTTGAGCCACATCGAAATTAGGGTAAAACCCTAGGTTTTTCTGACTAGTGTTCGGA